>NW_028280897.1:2355000-2487500 GCF_059751285.1 Brachycentrus maculatus | reverse complement strand
GGTGCCCTATTATCAGTACCCTATTATCAGTACCATATGCACCAAGGGTTTATAAAATAGAATCAGAGAAAGACAGAAGAAAACTTGGCATGATCTAGTATTTCAAATACGCTAGATCATGCCAAGATTATGAATAGTATGAATGTAGAAGTGGCCAAAATTGTTTGCAAAGACAGATTGGTGTGGCGTTCTTTTCTCTCTGCCTACCCCTGAGGTAAACGGCTTGATGGTTACTTATTTAGTTAGTTATTAACCTCTCAGACCTATTATTGCCTACAAAAAAATGTTTTTTCGAACATCATTTTATTATGCGTGGCTAACGTTATTTGTGCACTTATGGTTTTAGTTAGTATAGAGTTGAACGGGTTCAAATTATGTTTAACTTACAATTAAAACTTATTCATTTAAGGAACGAATCACTTTATGGCTCCGATAGCGTTTAGTTTACCCGATTTTGGTCGTTGATACGGGCAAAAGCAGACGAATCCAATTTTTGTTGAATAAAATAATAGCATCGATGGAATGATTCACGTTGCGTGACTAGTCACAGTGACAGTAATAACCGAAACAATATAAATACGACGATATGATCGAGCTGATATTATTCAAAATAGTAAATTATATAAAAGAGTAAAATATTAGAAATTGATCGAAACTAATGGTACGCGGGCTCAGGCAGCGGGGGAGGGGATGAGTAACCATTATCATAATTTGTGTTCCTGAAATATAGCCTTTCAAACAGGGATATTGTTGGAAAAGCAAAACGAAATTTGCATCATCGATTTTCTCCTACTTGTGTTTTGGTAATCCCCCCCTTATACACGACGGACGCGTTCTGCCTCCAAGCCGCGTATAGCAAAGTCGCGCAAAATGAAACTAGTCATTTCCACAAAAAAAATATATGTGAACCAATTTTGAAACATTGTTCTTGAATCTCTAGAACTTCACTTGATGTGAATATGATTATAATCCAGGATTCGAACCTCAAAAACTCATTAAATAATATCTGCTCAACAAAAAAGGGTCGGGTTGTGGTCCCGTGATTAGTGTCGCGGACTCTTTTGTCAGAGTTTCTCGGTTCGAACCTCCTCTACTACAATTTGATACCTATTTCTAATAATGACCAGCGAATGGCAGGTTATAAGCCCTGTCAATCCCAGACTTCCATGCTCTTGTTCATCTATGTTGAGATGTCAAAAAATGTCCAAATAACTCAGATAAGTCAGCAACTATTAGGATACAATCAGACTGTTGTGAAACTTAATATATTTAAGTAATTTTTTTCTTTTTATATTTCTTTTCAGGCGATCTCCCACTGTCGCGCACACTACATTTCTCTTATTCTTTATTTTTAAAGAAGTTAAAACTTGTTTATTTTTTTACAAAAATGTTAGTTATATTAGTTTATAACCACTCATTGAGATTTTTATGTCTACCGGATTCGAGACGTACCCGTCTCTTCGTCAGGACAATCACTACCACAGCATGCAAACAATACTACCCTTCACTACCATAGCACTATTTACACACTTAAAAACTACACAAAACCTTTAACACATGCGATTTTTGGTCGACCCGAAGACCAATTGTTTGCATGCTGTGGTAATGATTGTCCTGGCGAAGAGATGGGTACGTCTCGAAACCGGTAGACGTAAAAATCTCGGTGAGTGGTTTTATACTAATATTACTAATATTAAAAAAATAATAAGTAAAAATGACGAACCACAAAGTAAATACTTTAAATATTAATAATATTGAGAAGTTTTAATTTTATCTCGTATACGGTGCTGTTTTCTTTCATCGGTGGATGAACGAAATCGCGGTTAGGGAGAACGCGGGAAACGAGGGTTTAATGTATTTTATCGGTTTATCAGATACAAATCCCTTACGGGAAAAGTGATTTACTCTCCGGGCTACTAAGTATATTACAAAAAAATGTCTTGGCTAAGCATGTAGCCAAAAGACATTGTTTCCATATTTCTAACTAGCATTATGATGTCTCTTAGGAGTAATTTCCCAACAAACTTTCCGAAAAAGTAACAATTTAAGATATTGAAGCCATAAACATTTCACAATTACAAGAAATTATTATCTCTCCTTTATTATTACACATCTTTCCCGCGTGTATTAAGGAAAGTATTCCCTATTTTCTTAAACCGACGGATAATATGCTACCATTACGGTAATTAATTCATTACATATTAATATAGAGTCATTTATATGGTTTCTAAAGAGAAAAAAAGAGGAAAACACTAAGTAAATTTAGATATACATTATAACTTCTTTCAAACATTTTTGAGATAAAGGTAATCGGCTTTGAATATATGGAAACATATGAAGACTTCGATTTTCAGTTCAAGATTGTAATGTATATCTGTTATTTTGTCTTCAAATTTTTAAACTACCTAACTTACCACGCTAACTCACAAAAATGGCTTTTAAACATTTATCCGTTTTAATATATTTTGGAGACATTAATTTTTTTATATATTTTTATTATAACTTAATTATAATGTCTACCGGTTTCGAAGGCAACCGCTTCTTCATCAATACTGATTTACACTAAGTCTTGATAAAGAAGCGGTAGGCTTCGAAACTTGTAGACAAAATTAAGTTATAATAAAATCTTAATTAACTTTTAACGTCTAAAAATCATTATTAGTAATAGTGATTTTTAGACGTAAAAGTGACCTTTTAATTTTTTTATTTTATTATTATTTACACTTATGCAATTGTATAAATTGTACCCCGAAAATCAGAGCTGATTGGGGCTGTGGCCTTCGGATTTTAAGAATTTGGATTAGCCGAAAAATTTGGAATACATATGTACAGTAGTTACGTTGTACGAACTTTTTACATGTATTAATATTACAGTACTTGAGTAGCATTACAGGTACTGTACTGAATACTTTATAAACATCTCAATAATTTTCTCATAAAATAAAAAAATATACCATATGTAATAATTTTATGTAATAACAAATGTGTTCTTCAGTCTTTGCGTGTTTTTTTAAATGTGTTCCTACAAAAGTTTTTCTTTAAAATCTTCTTTGGATCTCCCGGGATCTTGGATTTCCGGGGTCCTACTGTAATTGCAATTCGCGAATAACTGAATGCCAAATGCCAGGTCATAAGGTCTTGTAGGATCAGACTCCCATCTCCTTTCATGTAAACGATAGATCTCATGTTCTCAGTTTCATCTCATGGTGAGACACCTAAAATATTTTCATTAATTGATTTGGCAGTCACTATGCGGTAAAATTTATCCATTTATGATTTAAGCTTTGCTTAGTTAATACCACTATTTCTTGAAATATACTGTAACACGTGTTTCGATGCATTCCGCAGCATATACGGTGTTTGAAAATGATGCGGAATGCATCGAAATACGTGTCACAGTATATTTTAAGAAATAGTGGTATTTACTAAGTAAAACTTAAATCAAAAACCTAAAAATTTGATATATCATCCGTAGAGTGAATAATTTAATGTCTAATAGAATATTTCATGATAAATATATCGGGTGGCTTATATACATATTTGTCTATAATTATAGTTACAGGATTTTACCGCCTCCGAGGTGTAGTGTTTAGCTACCGTGCTGGAGGTCCCGGGTTCGATTCCCAGGAATGTGAAAATAAATATAAGTGATAATTAAAAAGGGAAATCACAAAGTTAGTGCTTCAAATATAAATAATAACTTTTAGTGATTTTACACGCTTTAATGCTTTATGTCAAAAGGAGGAACATTGGCTTGTAATACTTTCAATGGTATGTTGGGACATAAAATATGGCTTCTCTATCAAAACTGAATACTGAAAGAAGGGTGCTCTTAAATAAATTTTTTTGTTTTGTGCTAACATGTTCATCCTTAGAGTAACTGTTATCGTGTTAAGTTACCGTTCTGGAGGTCCCAGGTTCGATTCCTAGAGGGGGGAGATTTTAGTGGTTTTACACTCTTATATTTATTCAATATTATCCTAGCCTGGTTCCTGAAACGCAGGATTTATTACCTTGCCTTCATGTAAGTAAATATCAAGATAACACTGCTTCAATACGATGCAGTACGCTATTGGGTGCGGATAAGTGTAAGAAGAAGTTTATTCAAACCCTTATTCGCACCCAATGGTGCATAGGGCACTGCATCATATAAACGCAGTGTTATCTTGATCGTAAACATATGAAGGAAAGGTTTTTCGGCCCTCCGTTTCAAGTAGCAGTCCAGGGTAATATTGAATAAATATGACAGTTAAAAAAAATTTTTATATTTATTTGACCCCCCATGGGAATCGAACCCGGGACCTATAGAACGGTAGTCGAGAGTGCTGACCATTATACTACGGAAGCGGAAAAAAAAGAAGTAGAAGAAGCATTTTAAGCACTATCGAAAATTTTCTCGTGTTACTTTCGATATAGATTTTAAACCGGCAAAATCTTTGTTACCCAACTTGATAAAGTGCTTGTTACTCGATAGGCGAGGAGCTAGCCGCATTGTTACTCTGGACCCATGTTACTTTAGACCCCAGTCCCCTCTGTACTTAAATCAAAACTGCCATTTTTTGGGTGATAATAATAATATTCACATGTTAGCCAATGCTTTTGAAAGTATAGATTTATTTAATATAACACATTGTTATCCACATTGAAGTCTGTACTTTTTCAGCATTTCTTCTCCATGTTGTAATGTCTCACTCTCTCTCGCTGCTCGCTGATATTGTGTGAAGGAGTCGTGTATTTTTACCAGTGCTTACGATTTGTTATTTTATTTTTATTTTATTTTTAAGACTTTTTGTATTTGATACTGTATATATGTATTATGTTAAAGGCATTAACCGTTCAATAAATAAATAAATAATTCTCGAAAAGAATTATACGAAAGTTACAAATTTTTTTTCTTTTTGCCTGCATTAATTGTATTTATTTAAAATATATTATAATAAACATAAAAAATCAGATTTTATTAGGTAAGCATAGTGGACTTTAATTTTGAAATATAATTCAAGTTTTAGAAATATAGTTGATTCGTAAGCCAAAAACAATAATGCTTGATTTATGATAAATAATTGATACTAAGAGAATAATTTACAATGGTTTACCCCGTATTATCCGGTAAATTAAATGGTTCACATATATAGAACTTCCAAGAATTTGTGTAGTGTGTTTGTCAATAATGGGTGGAATTGGTGAATATTACACGTGTGTATATTGATCACTTAAAACCAGCCCATGACGGTCTTCAGCCCCGTAAATGAACAGACTTCCATATTCTTCTTCATCTTTGATGATATGTCAAAAAATCATTTTAAAAAAGTGTAATTCCTGAGTGTTTTATATTGTTCCGGCATTCCCTTTGTAGTAAGACATGATTAAATTATAAATAAAACACTTATTTTTTACCACTTGAATATTATATTATTACGACTAGTTTTGAATGCTATTTTTTTTAATAAGAAATTTTATGTTCCAAAACGAAGATGGAAATATCTGTGAGTTTCAATTAAAAAATTAAATGAAATTATCGTAATATAGAGTGCCAGAAATGAAGACTCTATGGAGTATATCTGCCAAGAGTCCACATTTAGGACTATGCGAGGTATTACTGTACTCGATTACGTTTCGCCTACAACGAGTGCCTGTTAGGGTTAAATAATATGTTTATCTTAAGTTGTTATTTTGCTAGGCACAAAATAGACAAGTTGCCTTAGTCCTAAATGTATAAAGGGAAAGTGTTATTTATTCTGCAATATTACAAATCTCAGAGTTGTTAAAGTATACGTACTGTAATTACTATTCAATTTACCAACCCGAATTTTGGGTGCAGATAGTCAAAGGTTTATTATTATTTTATTTTTACGGTTCACAAAAAATGAAAAACATATTACAATAAACGAAATACAGTGCAATACAAATAGTTTTGATGTTTGTCATCAATTAGATGGGAACACAACAAGCTTACAGATACAATAAAGGTGCAGGTTAGACACATATATAAAGAATAGAAATTTGGTTGTAAAAAAAGGGAAATAACAATTAAAAGTAATGAAGTAAGAAAAATTAAAATTAAAATTAGAAGCTAAAATTTATTTACTTACGTTAATATCGAAATGTGAACAATTCCATGTTCTTCTTCATCTTTGATGAGATGTAAAAAAATAAAATGAAGAATTTATTAGATTGTACTTCTCTACGAGCTGTTGCACCTAATCGTAAAAGGCAAAATAGAGGGTAGACGAGGTGTGGGCACAATACAGATCTCCTGGCTCCGGAATACATGTGATTGGACCGTCGAGATGCTTTTTAAAGCTGCCCGAGACAAGGACAATTACTCTCAAGTGATAGTCGGCGTCACGGGGACCTGAAGAAATAATTTTTATTCAAGCATTATCAGACGCTGGATTTATTCATCATTTGAGATGGTTTATCAATATTACAAATGTCTCAATTTGAGAAATATTGTACATATACCGTTTATCAAAGAAAATAGAAATTAGAACTTCACTGGGATAAAGGCATTTTAAATTTTTACAAAAATTGTAAATTGTCAGTCATTCAAATCTATTTAAATTATACCAAACATGAAAGCGATCCAAGATCATTCCTTTCAAGAACGTCATAAATCAAAATACTTGATTTTTCAGGAGAACGAGAAATATATATATATATATATATATATATATATATATATATATATATATATATATATATATATATATATATATATATATATATAAAAATATATATATATATATATATATATATATATATATATATATATATATATAAAAATATATATATATATATATATATATATATATATATATTATATATGTATATATATTTATATACATATATATATATATATATATATATATATATATATATATATATATATATATATATATATTTATATATATATATATATATATATATATATATATATATATATATATATATATATATGTATATATGCATATATATATGTAAGGGTATAAAATGTATGACGGGGTGCCTGAATGTATGAACAATGAAAAAAGTCTGAGAAAAATGAATAAGAAATTTTATGTTTATTCTAAGATGGTGTAAATATATATGATGTTAAATTGAATTTAAATATTTGTTTGTATTAAATTTAATATAAGCTTACTAGAGGACCAAATATATAGAGATAATACATTAAATGTTCATATGTGCCTTTTAGGTTGTTTTCACAAGCTAACAGCACAATTCGAATTTCTCCATTCATTTGCGCAAGTACATTATCCGTCGCGCATTATGAGTACAGACACCAGTAAAATGTTTTACGGTCAGGGAAGTTTATATAATTTAGTGGGGATATGATTGCGAGCGTCTGGCTCAATCGGCCCGTATGGTAGCTAGCTACCTTCTGTTGCGCAGGGGTGGTCGACAGTAACCACCCTCCTACCCTTATTAGTGGTGTCGGGGAAAGGTTCTATCTTCCTTCGTATCTCTCTGGCAGGAAACTAGAGTACGCGCTTATAAAAAGTAGCAATAATAAGGATTTATTCCTTTCATGGAAAATTCTAGACTTGCCATATAACTCTTTAAAAATGCGCTTTTTATATTAATGGAATAGAAAAGTATTTCTTTACGGTCGATTCTCTGAATTGAATTCATGTAACTAAGATGATCCTAAAATGCTGCACTTTTAAAATTTATATTAATAATTTTTTTATAGTTTATTGATTCGACATCCACTTTGTGATTATTGTTGATTATTTAAAAAAAATTATTAAAGACTTGTATTCCACCTATTAAGTTTTATTTCTTCACGCAACATAAAACTGTTTTACTATTCACCTGTCGATGAAAACAACCGTAGTATTCGAATCTAGTAATGTGTAATGAAATAAAACTCAATAAGTGGTATTTTACAAGTATTTTTTTAAATAAACCCTTTTTGTATTCACAACATTTGTAGGTGTGTCCTAATCCTTGTTCACAAATCTGGGTTTCTCCACTTAGGAGTTATTTTTACCTTTCGACATCTTAGTAAATAAAAGCTTTCTCAAATCAACCATAGATCACTACAGTGATCTCACACATAAAGCGTCATGCTATTTTTGCCAACCGTGTTTGTTAACATAGAATTTTCTCCAGCCTTGTGTTTACATGGAATTTTGTCTAGCCTCCCACCAGTCTGATGATGTTGGTAACGACGAAACTGGTCAAATTAAATATACCATATGTGGAAAAAACTATAATGTTATTTTATGACATAAAATTAAGTTTTTTCAAGGAATGTCGGTACGAAAGTAGACTAAATGCAGTCGAAGCGCGTGCTCTCAGACAAATGCACCGCTGAGTAAAGCATTATCCATAAACAATTTTTTTTAAAGTGTGTTGAGATGGTTTGGGCAAGCGATTCGAATAAGTGAAGAAAAAACATAAAAATAAATTTATGATGCGAATGCGGTTGGTAATAGAAGCAGAGGAAGACCGAGGGAAACATGGCATTATCAAGTTCATAAATATTTGAAAACAGTGTACTTGTCAGGAGTCGGAATAATCGTCAGATATGTATGAAGAGATACATTATATTCTCTCTGCCTACCTCTGCGGGGATGCGACGTGATGATTATTTTATACGGGAAATGATTGTATTAATATTCAAAGAATTTTATCTCAGCATATCTTGAGTTTGAGTCCCGGAGCAAACCGTAATTCATCTCAACATAGATGAAGAAGAGTATTTAAACGTAGGGCTTATAACTTGTCGTAGGCTGGTTTAAAATATCACTTTATACACGTAGCATATTTGGAATTCTAAAAAAAAATCACAATCACGTAACTTAATGATTTCGGAAATAATTTTAAAATAAGTTTTATCATATGCTTGAACTGAAAATTTCATCTTTATTTTTGAGTAATTTCAATGTCTAGACTTTTATATTCCTACCTCAAAAGGCTTCTTTGTCTATTTTCTTTTACAAATAAAAATATTCAGCATTAAAAAAAAATTACGCACTTAAAATATATTTGTACCATCAATAGGCTGATGTCGCAGTATGAGTCATACTTGGTTCAAACGTTTTCTTTATTATTAATTGAATAGAAGCCAGTTGTTGGATGTTAAAAGTAGTATGTAGAAAAAAGGATATTGCAAAAAAAAACTTAAATCAGACAGAAGCGCTCAATTTCTTTAAAAAAAAATACATCAAAGACCTCTTTTGTAGATTTTATTTTTGGTAGATGTCTTATTATAAGTGAGGTTGGAACGATCAATATGGAATTAACCACCACTTTTCCATGGAATTTACCATCAGTATATATATTTTTAATGCCTTTTTTCATTAAAGTATAATGTACAAATTTAAAATATATATTTATTTTTATTGGAAAACCAACAGAATATTTTACAAAAATAACATATGATAAAATTTTAAAAAATAACATTCCAATAAATCTTAAAATAAAAATAAACTGTCATGTACATAAAAGTATAACTTTATATTGTATTATTTTTGACATCTCATCAAAGATGAAGAAGAATATGGAAGTCTGGGCATTTACGGGGCTGACGACCGTCATAGGCTGGTTTAAGTGATCACCCATTTTTACCCATTATTGACAATCACATTACTCAAATTCTTGGAAGTTCTGTATATACGAACCAATTTAGAAACCTTGTTCTTGAATCACTAGAACTTTTTATTAAGCAGAAACTCTTATATTAGTATGTGAGATCCGAATCCTGGATTATAATCACACACATGAGAAACGCCAGAAAATACCATTTTCATTTTTATTATTTAAGCTTATAATTTGACCAGACAATTAATTTACAACAATTTATTATTCTTCATCTTTGATGAGATATCAAAAATAATATGAAAATAACTCCTGTAATTGGAGATAATCCAGATTTTGTGAACAAGTATTTGGACACACTCAAAATGTTGTACTTTATATTGTAATAAACTTACATTTCATGTTTTTATCAAATAAGAGAAATTTTCTTTATCAACTAGTCAAATAGACATCAACAATATTTGTCTTAAACGTATTAAAAAAAACCTTATTGATATGTATTTCATTAAGAATTGCATTGCACATATCTCGATTTAAAAAGAAATTTTGGTAGGACTTTGTGTGCCTCACAAATTTGTTTTACCGTTCTTTCCTCACTCATACATTCCACATCTCAAAACCATCTCAACACGCCTTTCTTAATTTTATCGACAATGCTTATCTCAGCCTTGCATTCTTATTTCATCATTCGAACATCTATCAAACATCGTTTTGTCACTCATTCGTCTGAGGGATCGCATTTCATAAAAAACCTCAATGTGGATATAAATATAAACTGAGAAAAGGTAACGAATCCTCCCTTAATGTCGAGATGTCAAAAAGTGTATTCAAACTACAATTCATTTTCCATAATTCTTGTTTTGAATTACTGTACTGTGGAAGTCCTCACCAAAACTCTACATTACCATTATAAATTATTTTAAGTAATCAGGAATTCTACGAATAGCGTGTAAATTTTTTACGTTTTGCTGCGATTTAATGATTTCATATAACAATGATTAAAGAAAACACTTGTTTTTTACCACTTGAATTTTATTATAGACTACATGTTTCAGAAGTTAAACTTCCATCATTCAGGTCTGTATAATAACTGATTGTAACATGTAATCATTGTAACATGTCTTACCAAAAAGTTGATGCCGAAACAATAAATAAAATATAAGATTTCATATAAGTTTAACACAGGATCGATTACGTTTTGACGCAACTTAAATTGAGATTTCGATAGAATACAGTAAAGAGAACAGATATGCATTTAGAGTTTATTTGTGCAATATTGGAAATGTAACTTTTTGGTGTGGACTTCCACAACTTTTATTTCACGCAAAAAGCACATTGTAAAACTACCTCTGAACCAAACAATTAATTTAAAACGTCGCTATAGGAAATAAACGAATAGGTATTTTTGTTTCGGCGGTGAAATGCAGAGGCGACCGTGTTTCATACAAATGTCCGTCGCCTAACTACATATTTACATTATCCGAGTATCCACACATCGACGAAGGAAAACAAAAAAGGCTTATGCCTACATTTTGAACATTTTACACCAGAGTGATTTGTTTGCGTTTTACCAGAGACAAAGAAGAATTTTAAATGTAAAAATGTGTTACGTGCTAGTTTTATTAATGACAGACAAAAGGGGTTTGCTTAAAATATAAATATTGTCACTAAACTGGAAATAGTCATTCAACAAAAAACCGTTGTTTCTAGATTATAAAAAAAATTAAGGTATGAAAAGTAACATTTATTACAATGGCATTATTTGCTTCAAATTTCCTATAAATCATTTAAATCTGAAGCTAAACTGGCAGTGCACAACGGAGTCCTGGTTCCAACTCTAATGTATGGAAGTGAAACATGGAGTTGGCAAACGGAGGATGAAAGTAGACTGAATGCAGTCGAAATGCGATCTCTCAGAAGAATGTGCGACAAAACGATGTATGATAGATGTGCGAAAAGTAAAATAAGGAAGGAATGCAAAGCTGAGATAAGCATTATCGATAAAATTAAGAAAGGTGTGTTGAGATGGTTTGGACATGTAGAACGAATGAGTGAGGAAAGAACGGTAAAACAAATTTATGAGGCGAATGTTAGTGGGAAAAGAAGCAGAGGAAGACCGAGAAAAACATGGCACGATCAGGTATGCCAAATACTTGAAAGTGGTCAGGTTAGGAGTCGTAACAATCGGCGGGTATGTATGAGGAGATGCATGAATGTAGAAGAGGCAAAGAATGTTTGCAAAGACAGAGTGGTGTGGCGTTCGATTCTCTCTGCCTACCGGTTATGCGTGATGCGGTGTGATGGTTAGTTAGTTAGTAATTTTACCATCCCGCAGACCAATTCATTGTTGACGATTTTTTTCTGAATAACCTACCCATTTCTACCGTCTAAGAGGCGAAGAATGTTTGCAAGGACAGAGTGGTGTGGCGCTCTATTCTCTCTGCCTACCCCTGCGGGGAAGCGGCGTGATGGTTAGTTAGTTAGTTAGTTATTTAAATCAGTGTAATATAAGGTAAAACAAATATAAAAAGGTATAAAAATCAAAGGAAAACATAAAGCTCACTCCTTTAAACAACGTCATATGTCAAAAATCGTCAACTTTCAGTTATGCATGTTTTCGGAATGCCCAAAAAATGTACTATTTCCCAGCAAAAGCGGCATATTTTTAACTTAATATGTATTTACCCGCTAAACGGCAGAAAGTGTTGTTTTGGCATTTTGAAGAAGAGGCATTATTTAATTATTTTTTTTAAATATCCTAACTATTTTTCAAATGGAGAAAAAACATTAAGGTTTTACCTAAAAAGATCTGTTGCACAGTAAAAAGTTCAATAAGTGGCTTGATATTTTTTAATACATTTCGTTATATTTTTAAACTTTAAAAACGATCTCCTGAAAAATCTTTTTTTATATATGACGTTGTTGAAATGAGTGAGCGATATGAGCAACTGAGGTACCACACCAAGTGTAAGTGATATTGATTATTGTGTTTTAACAAACCCAACTTATCACCAAGAAAATCTAGTAGATGCATTTCTTTCTCGTTATCTCGAAAATATCGAATCACGGACATATTTTATATTATCCATTTGTATATGTATGTACACACTCATATTTTATTTATCACAAACAGAAAATTGTCGATTTTTGATATATAACGCTGTTGAATGGAGTGAGCGATATATAGCGTATGACGTGTACATCTACAATATGACACTATCTTATTCTTTAGCTTCGTATTACTGTTTATACGTCGTTTTGTTTTGCTCCTTGGCATCGAAATGTACATATATAGCCATCTCATATTTTTATCTCTAGGCTACATTTTCTTTCTCTCTCATGTAACGAAATGTGCCTAATACATGTAACGCATCCTTGAATTTTTTTTACTCAATTCTCGTCCAATTATCGACTATCGAAAAATCACACAAGAATTTTCAAGAAAATAAAAAACATATTCCTTATGCAAACATGTAGTTTCGTGATATTCAAAATTAGTTATTTTAAAAGACATACTTAGGACAGTGTAAATAAAAAATATGAAAGTATATTAAGAATTATAATGAAATGTAAATACAATGCAAAAGAGACAAAGAGTGTACAGTAAACAGTAAACAATAATTAAGAGAAAACAACAGAATGATAAGTAAACAATACCAAGAAGTTAATACAATACCACTGAAACATATACATACATACCATATACCCTTGAGGTATTATTTTATGAAAATGGGGCTATGTAAATTATCCAAATTTATAACGAATTTTCAAATTTAAAGGATTTTTTTTTAAATGTTATTATTTTTTTATTACTTAAAAAGACCAAGGAAAACTTTGTATGATCGTTAAAGAACGATAAAAAGAATTTCGTTATAAAAAAATGGAAATAGAAGCAGAGGAAGACCGAAAAAAACTACCTATAATCAAGTATTTCATGTGGTTAGGTCAGGCGCGTATGTATAAAATTATGTGTAAATGTGGAAGAGGCAATGACAGATTGGTGTGATGTTTTTTCTCTCTGCTTACCCCTGCAGCGCAGCGGCATGATAGTTAGTTAATCACTCTCATGACGTTTCATTTTATTTTGCAGAGACCGTATCGTAGATCCGAAACCGGAATGTGATCACTTAATCACCCTATGACAGGTCGTAATCCCTGTAAATTCCCAGACCTAGATACGTTTCTTCGTCTTTATTAAAATATAAATTTAATTATAGTTTTTACTCTTGCTGAATAAAACTTAAGTAATCGTAATATGTTCGCAATGAGACATCTATGTTGGAAAAGGTAAAGTTTTTATCAAGCGAAGACTCTTTCTATTTGTTTACAAGTTTTTAATCTTGGATTTATTTCACATACTTGAGAAACGCTAGAAAATATCATTTCAATTTTAATTTAAGCTTCTAATTTGGCAAATTAATTTAGTTGTTTCTTAAGTGCAATGGTCAGCACGCTCGGCTACCGTACTGGAGGACCCAGGTTCGATTACTAGGGGAGTCAAACAATACAAGTGTTTTTTTTTTACTCTTATATGTATTCAATATTACCCTTGACTGGTACCTGAAGCAAAGGGCTTATCACTCTCCTTCATGAGTTAACAATCAGGATAACACTGCGTTTATATGATGCAGTGTCCTATGCACCATCGAGTGTTCATAAGAGATTGAATAAATGAATATAATTTGAGCAGTTAGTTTATTCATAACATTTTGGGTTTGTAGAAATACTTGAAATATTTGACTGAAAAGGTCCGTCAAATTTCGTTCCGGTTAAGACAATTTTCCAATTTTAGCTATAACTTTTAGGGTTGCCATTCGTGCCGATATGTCGGGGCTTTTCACCGTTATCAACAATGATCTCTCGACGTCTCGATGCCTCTGAAAATCCTCCGAATTTCCAAAAATATAAAGGTACCTACTGAAAGCCTCGAAAAATTATGAAAACCGATAATAAATTCAAGTATGAGTCCCCCCTTCCACTAACTAAATTTGTTTGGGCTCTAAGAATTCTGAATAAAGAATTCGTTATTTTAATGAAAATCTTGCGATGAAATTTTCCAAAAATATGGTAACTGCAAAACTAAAAATAGCGGTTTTAAAAATATTTCAGGAAATTATAATTTATTTATTTTTGCTTCTAATGAATTAAAATATATTATTACATTTTTGGTCCAGAGATTTTTATTTCGAAAACATAGTCTATGTAATTAAGACATTTCAATGTTATTATACATAATTGTCTATAATACTTTTATTGGTAACTGCAAAACTAAAAATAGCTGTTTTAAGAATATTTTAGGAAATTATGATTTATTTATTTTTGCTTCTAATTAATTCAATTATATTATTTTATTTTTAGTCTAGAGATTTTTATTTTGAAAACATCGTCTATTAAATTAAAAAATTTCAGTGTTATTAAACATAATTGTCTAAAATACTTTTATTGAAAACTGCAAAACAAAAAATACCTGTTTTAAGAATATTTTAGGAAATTATAATTTATTTATTTTTGCTTCTAATTAATTCAATTATATTATTTTATTTTTAGTCCAGAGATTTTTACTTCGAAAACATCGTCTACTTAATTAAAACATTTTAATCAAATTATACAAAACAGTGTAAAATATTGATTTTGGTTTCTGCAAAACTAAAATAGCGGTTTAAAGAATATTTCAGGAAATTATATTTTTTTTTTGCTTCTAATTAATTAAATTATGTATTTTTATTTTTAGTCCAGAGATTTTCATTTCGAAAATATCGTCTATTTAAAAAAAACATTTGAGTGTAATTTTTACAAAACTGTGTATAATATTGATTTTGGTTACTGCAAAACTAAAAATAGTGGTTTTAAGAATATTTCAGGAAATAATTATTTAATAATTTTTACTTCTAATTAATTGAATTATACAATTTATTTTTATTCCAGAGATTTTTGGTTCGAAAACTTCGTATTTTTAATTCAATCATTTTAGTCTAATTATACATACTTAATTGTGTAAAACACTTATTTTTATAACTGCAAAACTAAAAATACCAATACTTTTTGAGTATACCAATTACTCATAAGAATATTTCAGAAAATGGTTAGTTTTGCTTTATTTTTTTCTGTGTTCGAATAAATTAAATTATATTATTTTATTTTTTGTTCAAAAATTCCGTCATTGAATTTTTTTCTGTTTAATTTTACATAATACTGTAAAATATTGATTTTTTAACTGCAAAACTAAAAATAGCAAACATTTCAGAAAATAATACATTTTGCCATTTTTTCTAGCTTCGCATTAATTAAATTATATTATTTTATTTTTAGGAAAGAGATTTTTAGTTAAAAAAAAAACATTTTTTAATATAAAAAAAGTTTATTTGGTTGATTTTTAGCAACTGCGTAACTAAAAATAGCGTTTTAAAAATATTTGAGAAATCACTACTAAGAAAGCTACTTTAAAATTAAATTTGATTATTTTATTTTTAGGCCAGGCATAAGGAAAACATGTTTTTATAATTAAAACGTTTTAGTCTTAGTATACTTAATTTTGTAAAATATTCATTTTGTAACTGCAAAACCAAAAAAAGCGGTTAAAAAAATATTTTACAAAATAATTAATTTAAATGTTTATTCTTCAGGTGTCCAATTAATTTTGTTGGCTAAAAGATTTTTAAAACTCCGTTTCATTAATTAAAACATTTTTGTCTAATAAAAATATTTATAAAAATAATTAATTTTTCGGGTCTCTAATTAATTAAATTATTTTATTATATTTTTATTCCAGAGATTATTAGTTCGCAATCCGTATTTTAATACATTATATCGTAAAAATAATAATTTAAAAAATGTAACTATCTGGCTAACTAACCATCACGGCCCTCTCCGCGGGGGTAGCCAGAGAGAATAGAACGTCACGCTTCTCCGTATTTGCAAACAATCTACTATCTGACCTAACCGCTCTCAAGTATTTTAAATCATTGCTCTGCAACCTTTTCTCACCTACGACACACTAAAATTATTCCTAGTATTCCGCGGCACACCAAAAGCTAAAGTACCTACATAGACCATTGAAAAATTATTTGATTGTAGTAATTATTACCCGCCTCCTAAGTGTAATGGTCAGCACGCTCAACTACCGTTATGGAGGTCCCGGGCTCGATTTCCAGGGGGGGGGGGGTCAAATAAATATAAATGATTTTTTCAGTCTAATATTTATTCAATGCTACCCGAAGCGGAGGGGGGGTAATCACCTTTCCTTCATGTGTTAACCATCAAGATAACACTGCGTTTATATGATGCAGTGCCCTGTGCACCATTGGGGTTCGGAAAAGGGTTGAGAGTGAGAGAATTATTATATCTTACATTTAAAAAAACAGACAATATTATGAAAAATAAATTTTTATCGTGGATCAAATACATGATGAAAAATTGTAAAATGTCATATACATTGAATTTGATCGCGGCACACCTGTGTCTGGCTCACGGCACACCAGTGTGCCAAGGCACATCGGTTGCGGAGCGCTGTTTTAAATGTATGTATGTATGCTAATAGTCATGAATATTTGAATATGATATAAGCAGTCATAAATAATTGAAATAATGAATGTAATTGTGTGAAATCAATAATTAAAAAATGTTTAACTAACCTAAGCCTAAATATAAATAAAAGTTCATCTTTGAGATATAAACATGACTTTACAATACCAAAAATGCAATACCAAACAATTCCAATAAAACCTCAAATATTTGGGAACTAGGTACTTCAAAAAATTTTCTACAGACCTTTCTACAGACATAAAAAAACTGAAGACTTTAAAATGCTAAAAAAATAAATTTTATAAATGTCAATATAATAAAGAAAAAAAATTATAATTTCAATCAAAATAAACAAGTGTAAGTTCCTCTCCAAGCACAAGAGCTCAGTCTCTTTTTTGTAGAGAACTGCGTTTTGAATTTGAAGATTGTTAGAAATGTTAAAAAAATTAATTAAAATTGTAAAAACATTGATACCATATTAAAAAAAATATAATGAAAAAAAACTAACCCTCACGCCGATTTCCGCATGAGTAGGCATAGAGAGTAGAACGCCAAACCTCTCTGTATTTGCAAACATGCTTCGCCTTTTCCACAGTCATACATTTCCTCATACATACCCGCCGATTATTCTGACTCCTAACCTTTCCGCTTTCAAGTATTTAAAATGTGTGTATGTAAATGTTTGAAGTATTTGATCATACCAAGTTTCCTATGCTGCTATTTACAACAACAAAATATTATTATTTATTTAACTGAGATGAGCATAATCGAAAAATTAAAAAAAAGTTTTTTTTAAGATGGTTTAGACATGTCGCTCACTCCTTTCAAGAACGTCATAAATCATAAATCGTAAATTTTCAGTTGTGCATATTTTCGGAATGCCCAGAAAATATACTATATCCCAGCAAAAGAGGCATATTTTTATGTTAACATTTACCCGCTACAGGGTAAAAAGTGTTGTTTTTGCATTTTGAAGAAAAGGTATTGTTTAATTATTTTTTTAAATAAACTAAATATTTTTCAAATGGAGAAAAAACCTTCAGGTTCAGTACCTAGCTTACATTTCTACTTACCTCTACTGCCTACCCTAGTAAGAAGTACCTGCTTACTACCTATTTCTAGTGCCTAACCTAATTGATTATCTTAGCACGCCACTGCCTGTTAATACCCTGACTTCCATATTCTTCTTCATCTATGTTGAAATGCCAAAAATATCACTTTGTGTTTATGTTTGTGTTTTTTAATATGTTAGCATATGTAGGTAGTTTTACATTAAATTTCTATGGTAATATGATAATAATTAATTAAATAAAACATATTAACAAGAGTACTCACTTACGTGAGTGCGTGTTACTTAAAAAATTAGCTCATTGCGTGTCATTTAAAAGATGACTTATTTTGGCTGTCTAGTATGATCCGGGAAATGTTATGTGAAAAAAAAGTTTGCGTTGTAATTAATTGAAGTACTGTTTACTACAAAAAATTGTGAGAAAAATTCAAATGACTTTGCCAATAAGTGAAAATTCAGAAAAAGTTAAAGCATTGACGATATAAATGAAATACATATTAAAATTAAAAATTAAAAAATTTTGACAACCAAAAATATCGTTGCAGCATCAATATTTCCATATTACGAAATTTAATTTTATTTATGTTTTATGTATAAAGTCCAAAATTAAAAAAAAATGATATGATGTTTGTTGCAAAGGAGTTATTTACTTTTATATTATGCTTAAAAAAATATATGTATTTTTTTCTAATCAAAAACTTTGTGATTTTTAATTTTATAATTAAAGTATAACTTAGTTTTATAATTACTACAAATATTTTATTTTAATTTTATTTTAATGTCTACTGGTTTCAAAGCTAACCGCTTCTTTATCAAGACTGATTGATACTATAATACTAATATTAATCAGTCTTGATAAAGAAGCGGTTAGCTTCGAATCCGGTAGAGACATTACAAACCTGTTTTACAAACCGTATGTAAAAATATAAGTTACGTAGGAGTCATTTATTGTTTGTGTGTTAAATCTATTTTTAATGTTAAAAATATTATTTGTTTGATTCTTTCACCATAAAAATTTTAAAAAATAATCTTTGCTTAAATTTTTCATTTGATAAAAGTTTTTCTCTTGTTCAAGGAATTATTTATATCATTTATGCTTTTGCTAAATTTTGTTTTAATTGTTTGAATTTCTTTTCTATTTTGAAAACAGTTTAAAAAAATGAAAAATACAACAAATGTTTTTTTTGGTGCAAAGAAGTAATTTACTGTTAATGCTTAAAAAAATGTGTTTTTTTAAGTTTAAAAATCTTTGTGTTTTAAGTTTTTACTGTTTGAATGTTTATTTGAAAAATTAAATATTTTTCAGAGGAAAATATTTTTTCTTTTAATAATTTCCTATTTTACAGACAGTATTTAAAAATAAAAGTTTTGTTTGTTGTATAGTAGGAATTTATTATTTGTGTTTTATTTTTGTTGTTATTTTGTAATTATTTTTTCGCTATTTAACTAATTAACATTAAAATATGATGTATGTTTTTTGTCGTAAATGAGTATTTATGCTAAAAAACTGTAAAAAGTATCTGGCTTATTTAAAAAATTATAACAAGTATCTTTGTAGAATATTTTTGTAGAACAGTAAATTACTGAATAATTTAATATTTATGGTAAAAATCTCTTTTTGAAGTATAAAATATTTTTTGTTTTAATTTTTGTACGAAAAATACGTCAAGCGCGTGAAAATTTTTATTGAGTATGTAAAATTAATTTATGATTTTTTTGGCAATTTTGGCATATAAAAAAAACTTACCAAATTCAACAGCAACAGCGAGCGCCAACAGAGCAGGCGAAGAGCTGGATGCCGAAGAACAAAGTTCTGGAGTTCAAAAACGAAGAGTTTGCCTAGACAAATAGCCTTCGGGGTTCTCAGTGGATTTCGACAGCTGCCGGCGAATCGGTGCGTTTGCGGCGAGTCAAACAAAGAGTTGAAGACTACTTTCGAAGTATTTTCGTGAAAGTTTTCCGCTCTGAGCTTAGGGGCGAACGCGACCGGTCGAGCCGACGGTTGATTGTAGACTGAGCACAGGAGGGATGTTTCCCTCCCCCTCCCCTCGCTCCCCATCGATCGTCCCTTCCCCCGCCCAGCCGTCGAGTCCTACAGTCGCTATTCATATTATTATTAGTTTTTTTAAATAAAATATTTTCCCTGAAATAGATCACCGTATGGTACCTCTATAAATAAGTGCCTGCTTATTGAAAATATTTCAGTAGCTTTTTCCTGTGTTTAAACAAGCAAGTTTCAGCAAACAAAATTCAAACAGAAATACGTTATTTTTATCTCCATAGTGTACGGATGCAAGTCCTTAGATTTGACGAAATGGATGATGAAAACTTGTAGTTAATATTAAAATATATTGAAATAGGTATAATTTTATTGTTATTTATTTTATATAGTTACAAAAAAAAACAATTTAAGTATTTAACTCGACATTTCTACTTATAACATTTCTTATACTAGTTACGCTGTGCCGCTCAAAAAAGAGATAGTGCTTGGAGAAAACTTACGGTCAATGTTTATTGTTTGGACTTAATAAATTAATGAAATAATATTTTTTTTTGTTTTATTTTTCTTTGTGTGTTTTCTTAATAAAAGTATGAATAATTGAAATATATTCTTTTTCAATTTTAATATCTTCCATTTTTTTATCTAAAGGTTAGTGATTGAAATATTTGGTTCCGAAATATTTTCAGTTCTATAATTTATATTCGAAGCACTAACTTTGTGATTTTTTATTTGATTATTTAAATGTAACTTTGTTTTAAAACCAGTAGACGTTATAATTAAGTTAAAATAAAATAATTATAGTTAAATTTTAATTATTTTTAGTTTTTTGCAATTGTTATTGTAAAATCATTTTGAAATCTCAAAGATGAAGCCTTTTTACATTTTAATATTTATAGCCCCTGATAGTTGAAGAACTAATATTTTTTAATGGTTTATACAAAAGACTTAATTTTATATGATTATATATATATATATATATATATATATATATATATATATATATATATATATATATATATATATATATATATATATATATATATATATATATATATATATATATATATATTGTAAAATTTAAGAGAGTTTTATATAAAGTAACTAGATTGACATATTTGATTGACAAGTGCATTTTTATTACGGAGCTTTTAATTCAAATATCAATTCTTTTTGACACATCATAAAAAATATGACATTATTAATCGATATATCGACAAAGTTGACACCTGTCATCAAAATTCACATGAGTTGAAAACAATTATTTGAAAGTTATAAAACCTCATGAAAATCTAAAAATACATGAGTGGGACTTGTTCCCCTCGCCGCGCCGACTTGAATTTTAGGAGTCCCGAAAAAAACTGAAAACTAAAAATGAGTCCGAACTATTTGAGAATATCTCTTCCCTTCATCGACATTTTAGCTCTGATAAATCCCGATAATACTGATATACTGAAAATACTTAAAATACTTTAAATTCTCAACCAATAAATATTTTTAGTTCGTAAAATACTTCGGTCAAAATGTTTTGACGTACATAGATGTCTGATTATGTTTTAAATAATTTCATACTTTTTCAAAACGCCTTATTCGTGAGTTACAATCTTTGTAACGATTGGTTTGCTACTTTTATGGTCAGTCTCCACCAGCCTCTATCCTCCGCTCGTCACTTCAACTCGGCGTAACCGCTACAACGAATGTCGGAAATTATTTGGTCCATTAGTTTAAGCGGGTCGTCCTCTGTAATTTGTGATTTCGTACATGCCTTCCGCAATCGTAAGAAGCAGGCCTGGGTATCTTATATTGTGCCCTATCCATTTGGCTTGGTGTTTTGTTACTTTATTTAGTAAGTGAAACTTCTATTATAGAATAAAATCTCATCTTCGAACCTTCGAGATGAAGACTCTCCGATCTATAACCGGAAACACATTTCGAGATCGAGTAAGAAATACCGACATCCGTAACATATGTAAGATGGAAGATATCGTGAGGTGGGGACGACAACGAAGGCGATACTGGAATGATCATATCAATAGAATGTCACTTCCACATATCGCCATTTAAGGAATCCCCTAAGGACGCAGACCCCCAGGTAGACCTCTAAAATGGTGGAAAGACAGATGAGAGTCAACATCCCAAGAGCTACAAGCGAAAGCACAAACAGATCCTTAGGATCTAGAAAAAGGAGAAGATTTAGTTAGCGTATTAATTTCCCTGCTAAATACTTCGTTGTTCCCGACATGTTTTGACCAATGAATCTCCAACATGCGCCTGTAACACCATTTCTCAAACGCCTCCAGCAAAAGCCGTTCTGCCTGCCCAATAGTCCACATTTCGTATTCATTTAACATAATTTTCCTGACTAGAGATTTAACTAAGGTTTTTCTTATTTTTAAACTTCTATTCTTAGATTCTTTCAAGAGATTTCTTATTGATGAACATTCTTGCTAGTTTTATCCGGCTGACTATTTCAGAACTGTTATTTTTTTATTCAGTATTGCAATCGAAATGCAATCGGGTTAACGCCTGAAGCCAATTTAGTCCAGTCAAATAAATCACATTTTAGGTCAAACCTAAAAATAAAATTAATAGGTAAATATAACTATTTGTGAAAATCGGTTGACAAACGCGTTACGATGTATTCTGCATAATTAAAAAAATATATATCGAAAATTGGAATGATGGAAAAGCATGGAAAAATCCACAAAAGTGTAGTAAATGAAGGATG
The DNA here is from genome assembly GCF_059751285.1 of Brachycentrus maculatus. Classification (NCBI taxonomy): domain Eukaryota; kingdom Metazoa; phylum Arthropoda; class Insecta; order Trichoptera; family Brachycentridae; genus Brachycentrus; species Brachycentrus maculatus. Next base: position 2,464,634 of record NW_028280897.1, on the reverse strand, counting down.
TGGCTTTTAACAACATTTTGAGTGTGTCCAAGTATTTGTTCACAAAACTGGATTATCTATAAATATAGGAATTATTTTTCGTTTTATTTTTTGACATCTCAATATAGATGGAGAAGAATATAGAAGTCGAAATTGGATCATACAAATATAGAAATTCCAAGAATTCGAGTAGTGTGGTTGTCAATCATGGGAAGAATTGGTGAATGTTACACGTGTGTAAAGTATTCACTTAAACCAGCCCATGACAGTCGTCAGCCCCGTAAATGCCCAGCGTTTCATATTCTTCTTCATCTGTGTTGAAATGTCAAAAAAAATATGTAGCTTTTCTTTACGTAAGGATATTTAGACAATTTATTCTCTTATTTACAACATTTTGAGTGTGTCCAAATACTTGTTCACAAAATCTGGATTATCTCCAATTACATACTATTTTTTGACATCTCATCAAAGATGAAGAAGAATATGGAAGTCTGGGCATTTACGGGGCTTACGACCGTCATAGGCTGGTTTAAGTGATCACTTTACACACGTGTAACATTTACCAATTCTACCCATTATTGACAACCACACTACTCAAATTCTTGGAAGTTCTATATATATGAACCAATTTAGAAACCTTGTTCATGAATCACTAGAACTTCACTAGAGACATCTATTGGTGAGATGTAAAGATCATATTATCTCTTATTATCCGAATTACGCCGAATCAAAAAATAATATTTTACACGAGCATTTTTACATTTTCCATTTCTTTTGAGATTCTTTCTTCCTCTGTCTCTCACAAAAAAATCTTACTCTTTATTTTTACGAAATTCTACTGCTTTTACAGGCGTTTTTTTAGTTTCATTTATATTACATATATGTAAATAAAATTTAAAAAAAACGTTACACTTAACTCACACTTATATTTTAATATTAATAAATGCTTTTAAGGGTAATTTTTCGGACAGGAAAACATTTTTTATTATTAAAAGTACAAAGTTTCTAGAATCCTCATTCAATAATCTAAATAAAGCTACCCCTTTTAAGATTATTAATTGTTTCTAAGGAGGCTTTTTAATTTGAAGGAGAATCTTAAGGTATAAATGGTTTTTATTTTATTATTTTGAAATATAAAGATTCTTATTTTAATCCGTAAAAATAATGAAAACCGTAGACATTTTAGTCTTTGTCGAGATACTCAATAAAAAAATATACTAAAAATATAAAAAGATACTAAATTAATTAAAAATTAACACGCGCTGTGATAAAAGTAAAAATTCGTAAAAAATCAAGAATAAGAGGTATTTAGTGTGAAATACAGAAATAGAACATCTCAAACGAAATTTTAAAAGTTGAAAAACAACATTATCAAATTTGTACAAATAATGTGTTTTGTCATTATTTTTAAATGAGAAATATTTGTGTTTTTATTATTTACACAAACATTTCCATTTCAACATTTTGAGTGTGTCCAAATACTAGTTCACAAAATCTGGATTATCTCCAATAACAGGAGTTATTTTCATATTATTTTTTGACATCTCATCAATTGAGAATTTAATAAACCCTGATGATGACAAGGTTCTTGTTGAAACCAGTAGGTTAAAGTGTACAAAAAAAGTGGTCACTACAAAGTATTTTTAAGGGGAAATTCTTTTTAGGGGAATTACGCCCAGGAATGCGTTTTCAAATGGCGAGAAACAGTAAAACAACATAGTCAATTAAAAATAAAAACAAAAGTGGTCCTTCCAGTCACTGTAGAATTTATGACAAATATTTTTTTAATACTTTAAATCTGTCAAGATCCTTTTATTATAGGTGTCTCAACTTGATGTAAAACGTCTATAGTCTATAGAGTAAAGTTAAATAATGCAAAAGGATGATACTTCTCAATGTACGATGCAACAGTTTTCCCATGCGTTCACCATTTACCTTATTGCGCACTTACGTTTGGCTCGCGGTCATGTACGACGAATATATATTTTTTAAATATCGGGTGTAACAGAATGTATTTTAAATCAAATTCAAGTTATTTAAACCAATCAAGTTTCTGTAATTACATTAAATGTATATACTCTGGTGAAAAGAAACTCAAATCTCGCACTGAGTGGCCATTAAATATTTGATTTTATTTAAAATAAATTTGGTAATATTGATTGGTTTATGTGTCCTAATTTAAAAAAAAAATATTTATAAAGTTGATAACAATGCTTATTACTACACACATACATTTCTTGTTGGTTCAATGCCTGTTTTCTACTCACATCTGGTCGAAGAAATGTTTCTTTTGCACAATTACCCTGACTGTACTTTCTGATTACCTCTGCATTCAAATTATTTATAATACTTACAAAAAAATCGATTAGTTGATATTTTTAATTATTACTGTCTGTATGCGGCCCTTCGGAAAATTTAAGGTTACGATGCGAATCCTCTTCCGCTTACAAACTCTCCTCCATAACTGAAACACAATGAACTGCATAAACTCTTCGGTTCCCTTACACAAGCTTATCAACATCGTTGTCATCTACCTATTCCCATGGTATTGCAAAAAACGCCTCTCTGCATCGCTATGCAAAATGACGCTAGGGAGATTTTTTTTATAATCTGTATTGTTCGTTATGCGAATTGTTCGTTATGAGAGGTTCCACTGTAATTTTTATATAGCTAACCCTTGTTCGACCCAACTCCCTTTGTGAAGCGAAATTCAATATTGTACAACTCAGGCCGTTGCATGATCCGGGGTCAGTTTGTCAATGTTAGCCTGAAAATTATAATTATTTAAAAAATATAAAACCAATGACTTAAAAACGTGGCTTACAAAATGCAGATTGAAAATATGTTTGGTACTAAAATTATTCCAAAGTATACTCCACTATATACTCAAACACAAATATATCGCTTATGTGTACACTCAATAGTCGCAATATAAACGCAATTACTTCAGAATTTCTTCCAATAATGAATTTCTTATTAAATATAAAAAAAACACTTGTGGATTTGAGTTTAATTGTGTATACACGACTAGTTTCGAGAATTGCAGATGATCTCGAAACCAGTCGTGTTTATATTAATGAAATCAAAACTGGCCTTGTACAAGTATTTTATTTTTACATTTAAAACATCATTTAATTATATTTACATGTAAAAAAGGTGTCAATCGAAACATAAATACAACTTCCGAAATTCGATTAGTGTGATTATCAATCATGGGTGGAATCGAGAATGTTACACGTGAACAAAGTGATCACTTAAACTACCCTACAACAGGTTGTAAGGCCATATAAATACCCAGACTTCCATATTCTTTTTAATTTTTGTAGAAAATGGAAGAAATTTTTCCATCTACATTTGTATTTCATCAGTAACAGATGTATTTATATACAAATATGTGTGGAAATAACATACGTGCTCAAATATGTAAATATACATATAAATTTGTGTGTGATATTAATTACTGAAATTGGAATGAAATGGATCCGAGAGTCATATAAATGCCAATCTAAAACATAACATAAAAAATTAATAATATACGATATTTTAATAATATACGATAAATCTTATCAAAGATGAAGAATATGGAAGTCATGGTATTTACGGGGCTGACGACCGTCGTAGGCTTGTTTAAGTGACTTTATTCACGTAAAACATTCTTACATTTCGTAAATTGTATTTATGTTTCGATTGACACCTTTTTTACATGTAAATGAAATAAAATGATGATTTAAATATAAAAATTAAATACTTGTACAAGGCCAGTTTTGACTTCATTCTTATAAACACGACTGGTTTCGAGATCATCTTTAGTTCTGGAAACTAGTGTATACACAATTCAAATCAAAACTAGCGATCCACATGCGTTTTATTTTTATATTAAATAAGAAATTCATTGACTTATCTTTGATGAGATGTCAAAAATAATATGAAAATAACCCCTATAATTGGGAATAATCCCGATTTTGTGAACAAGTATTTGGACATACTCAATATGTTGTAAGAACATACGAGATTTGACGGGAATGAGGACCTTCGAGGCGCTGTTTAGAGCTTCCCAGGACATGGACAATTCATAACTTCCAAGTGACAGTCGACGTTAGGAGGAGTTGACACGACACGTACAGAAGAAGAAAAAAGATTTTTTAAATATGGACGATTGAAGGTATGATTTATGCATCCCCATACATTTTGAATTTCCTATAATCTTTTGAGTTGGGATCTATCCTGCTTTCATGATTGAACATGGTAATTAAACAAAGGTTTTTATCACTCGTCAGATCTTGAGACTTCGTGGAGATAAACGTATTGTCATTTTAATTTTGTTAACTGAAGGTTTCTATTTCAATACGAGCTTTCATTAATTAAACTCCGGAGATGAAATAACAAACCCTTATATATTTCATTTCATTTCAGCCCATGGCCGATATATACATATTTATATATTTGATTTATAAAAGACTAGGCACGATCAGATCAATCAGAACCTAATATCTGGCAGTGCCAAAAATCTGCGTAATCGGAGGGCATGTATGACTAGATGTATGGATGTGAAGGAGGCGAAGAGTGTATGTCAGGACAGAAGAGTGTGGCTTTCTATCCTTTCTGCCTACCCCTGCGGGGAAACGGCTTGGTGGTAGTAGTAGTATATGTATATATATATATATATATATATATATATATATATATATATATATATATATATATATATATATATATATGTACATATCCATCTTCAGGTCTAAATATAAGCTCATGTCATGTCTTACCACAAAGTGATTGCCGAAACAATAAATAAAATACTTCATCTACATTGAGATTTGTCCGCCTCCGTAGTGTTACGGTCAGCACGCTCGGCTACTGTACTGGAGGTCCCGGTTTTGATTCCTAGGGGGAGGGAGAGGGGCTCAAATAAACATAAGTGATTTTTTCACTCTAATATTTATTCAATATTACTCTAGACTGGAAGCGAAGGGCTAATCGCCTTGTTGTTGTGTTAACGATCAAGATAAAACTGTATTTATATTATGCGGTGGCTTATGCACAATTGAGTGCGGATAAAGGTTCTAACAAGTCTTCATCTTCTTCATCTATAAATGCATCTCCTCATACATAAACCCCGACTATTCCAGATACTGACTTGACAACTTTCTAGGATTTAAAAAAACTTGAAGTTGCTAAGTTTTCTGCTGTCTTTTCGGCTTCTATTTCCATATAAATCCGCCACTTATACTTGTTCTTTTGTTCTTTTCTCACCATAATAAATTAAAATAAAGATAAAAATTAATGAAATTTGCTAAGACCCCCACCCCTGGGAATAAAACTTGGGACCTCTAGCAGTGTTTCCAAACGCTCTAACCACTTAACTACGGAAGGGACAAAAGTTTATTTTATTACCAAAAAGTTACTTAAAAGTTTGGTTGGGAAAAAATTCTATACGCGTTTATTCATAGAAATTATACATTAACGTGCGTACATTATACCACTTATAAATTATTCTACATGCGAACAAGATTTTCATATTTTATTAGAGTGGGAAAACCGTCGAGTAAAATATTATACGCACCAAATTTTGAGAGTACAATCAAATTTCGGTATTTGTACGTTATCAACTTCTTTCAAAAGTGTACGAGTACGTATACCGAATCAATTTATCAATTAAATAAGAATCAAGTTTCAATCGTGGTGCTACTTCTACTACTGCTACTACTACCATTACGCTGTTTCATTTGCAGGGGTAAGCAGAGAGGATGGGACGCCACACTCTTCTGTCTTAAAATTCACTCTTAGTTTCTTTCCCTTCCATGCGTCTAAACACACATGCCCTCCGATTACGTAATTTATTGACACCACCAGATTTTAGGTTCGTATTGATCTGATTATCCCAAGTCTGTTTTGGCCGTCCTCGTTCTGTTCTCTCGTTCACATTTGCCAAAAATACTTTCTTAGTCATTCTCTCGTTATCCATTCGCTCCACATGCCATACCAACTGAAAGAATTTTTCTTGATCTTTTGAAGTGTCCCTTGCCTCAATTATCCTTATTTAGTTTTCTTTCTAATATCTTCATTTTTATTGATGTCACGCAACGATTTTCCAAATTAGAAGGTTTTCATATAAATAAGAATATTTTCCTCTAAGAAGCATAACAGGCAAGAGTCTTTGAGAGAGAATAAGAAATGCCAGGATCAGGGAAATATGCGAGATCGAAGATGTCGTTAGGTGGGAAAGGCAACGAAGGAGACAATGGTATGCGCATGTGAGGAGAATGGAACCATCCAGACTCCCTCACATCGTACTGTACGCCCAACCCCATAGTAGACGACTCCCAGACAGACCATCAAAGATGGGTCGATAGCTGGGAATCGAGGCCGCAGGAGGCTAATCCCTCTTAAAAACAGGCCGCAAGGCCTACAATAATAATAAGAAGAAGAATACCGATTTTCCAGACATTCGTCTGAGGGATCGCATTTCTGCGGCATTCACTCTCGTTTTCCCATTCCATGTTTTGCATATTTACATTCCTTTCTAATATTTTCATTTTTACTTCTGCCATCCAAAGCTTTTCCACACATTCGTCTGAAGGATACGGCCTTCACTTTGATTTCGTCCTTCCTTTGCCAATTCCATATTTCGCTTCCATACGTCATTTTGTTTTCACACTTCCATCGCCGGTACCAGGACTCCGTCGTGAACAGCAAATTTAGCTTCCATGAAGATGTTTTTATTTGCAATCGCTCTATTCTTTTCCCTGCATTCATCCTTCTCTCAATATCTTGACGCCATTCCTTTCAGCAAAATAAGGATATTGATGGCAGGGCCTCACCGGGTCCTGAACATTCCATTCCGCGCGTTCTGTGGAACGGGAACAAAGAAAAATCATAACTCGTAAACAGGACGCACGGTTTCTAGGGCAAAGAAGGAATTCAATAGTGCGAAGCTGGTGCAGTTCAGATGTCGATATCAATGGGAGATATGCGATGGACTAAAAATAATAAAAAATACTAAAATATGTGAGACTTTCGCCCGTTAGAAGTAATGTTCAAATCATTCAAATCCTTGTTCAAAAAATTATTTTCAGGCGTCTCCAAGTATGTAAAATAATTCGGATCGAATATTGCATGCATTTACATTAAAGATTCTGTGCTAAATAAGCTCTCTAAAATCAACCACAGATGCCACCGTGAAATCAAACATGAAGCGATGTGAAATTTATCACATTTGTACTTGTATAAGTTTTTTAAAAAAATGTCCGTCTCCGTAGTGTAATGGTTAGCGCGCTCGGCTACCGTTCTGGAGGTCCCGGGTTCGATTCCCAGGGGGGCTCAAATAAATAAAAGTGTTTTTTTTTTCACCGTAATATTTATTCAATATTACCCTGAAGCGGAGGGCTGACCACCTTTCCTTCATGTGTAAACGATCAAGATAACTCTGCGTTTATGTGACGCAGTGCCTTATGCACCATTATGCACCTTATGCGCCTTATGCACCATATATATATATATATATATATATATATATATATATATATATATATATATATATATATATATATATATATATATATATATATATATATATATATATATATATATATATATATAAATATATATATTTATATATATATAATATATATATATATATATATATATATATATATATATATATATATATATATATATATATATATATATATATATATATATATATATATATATATAAATTTAATAAGTTTCAAATTTTTGATAAGTGTGGTTGTCAATCAAGGGTAGAATTGTGAATGTCAGACGTGTTTAAAGTGATCACTTCACTATAAACTTATAAATACTCAGACATTGGAATGCCTCTTCATCTACAATATGTTACCTGGAGATGTCTGAATTGAGTGAGAAGCATGGAAAAATATAGAAGAGTTCTACGTCCAGCAGTGTAGAGACTATAAGAGAAATTATAATATTTTTTGACATCTCATCAAAGATGAAGAAGAATATGGAAGTCTGGGCATTTACGGGGCTTACGACCGTCAAAGGCTGGTTTAAGTGATCACTTTACACACGTGTAACATTCACCAATTCTACCCATTATTGACAACCACACTACTCAAATTCTTGGAAGTTCTATATATATGAACCAATTTAGAAACCTTGTTCATGAATCACTAGAACTTCACTAGAAACATCTATTGGTGAGATGTAAAGAAGCTTTTTATTAAGCAGAAACTCTTATATTACGGTCGTAAGCCCCGTAAATGCCCAGACTTCCATATTCTTCTTCATCTTTGATGAGATGTCAAAAAATAATATGAAAATAACTCCTGTAATTGGAGATAATCCAGATTTTGTGAACAAGTATTTGGACACACTCAAAATGTTGTAAAGAAATTATAAGTTAAATAATAAAAATGAAAATGATATTTTCTGGCGTTTCTCAAACATATGATTATAATCCAGGATTTGGACCTCGCATACTAATAAAAGAGTTTCTGATCAATAAAAAGCTTCTTTTCATATCACCAATAGATGTCTCTAGTGAAGTTCTAGTGATTCAAGAACAATGTTTTAAAATTGGTTTATATATATATGTACAACTTCCAAGAATTTGAGTAGTGTGGTTGTCAATAATGGGTTGAATTGGTAAATGTTACACGTGTGTAAAGTCATCAAGTCTGGAAAAATTTAGAAACGCCTACATCCAGCAGTGGAGAAATGGTTAAAGGCGAAGTATAAGAGGAACACCTTTTGCGTGTGCTATTGGGTGGGATAGGCCGGCCTAAGAAAAGACTTGTGTCTTCAGGCGTCCATATTGCGTGGATGCTGTTTGCCGAGTACCTTATTAGGTTACAGGATGAATGTATTGTGTATGTACGGAATGGAAACGTAACTTAGGCCCACTTTCGTGAATATTTTACAACTCTTTTTGATAAAAATCTGAAATTCTCGCGCCGCCGAAAATGTTTTCTCTTCAAATAATAAAACTGTTTTCTTGAAAGCATCCTTACAACGCCATTTTAGAGCTCAGGGCAAAACAAGGGTAACTTGAAAATATTGAACATAATCCCCAACAACACTTTAACATGGAAAAAATATTTTTCAACATATTTTGTGTATTAAATGCATTGTTAAATTTCATGTATGGCAATATAACACTCCTTATAATTCATCATTCACTGTGTGTAAGACCACTTAAAAACAGTACTTCATGACTATCGAAGAATATTTGAGTATCGGGTTGTGGTCCCGTGGTTAGTATCGCGGGCTCTTAAGTCAAAGTTTCTCGGTTCTAATCCACTCTACCACAATTTGATACCTTTTTCTAATAATGAGCCGCTTAGGCTCACTGAAAATAGTATGAAATTGAAATATTTGTCTAAATAATAAAAACACAAATATTTCTCAAATTATTTTTTGACATCTCATCAAAGATGAAGAAGAATATGGGAGTCTGGGCATTTACGGGGCTGTCTACCGTCATAGCCTGGTTTAAGTGATCACTCTACATACGTGTAACATTCACCAATTCTACCCATTATTGACAACCACACTTCTCAAATTCTCGGAAGCTCTATATATATGAACCAATTTTGAAACATTGTTCTTGAATCACTAGAACTTCACTAGAGACATCTATTGGCGAGATAAAAAGAAGAATAATTCAGATTTGTTAGCGAGTATTTGGACACACTCAAAATGTTGCAAATATTTCTATATCATTTCGAGAAATAAAAATACTTTGTGTTCTGATCCACTCACATTTTTATTAACCAACTAGTTTCGGCAACAACCTGTTGCTCTCTTCAGGGTTTAATTTATTACTAATAATAAAGATGTACGTAATAAATTAAACCCTGAAGAGGGCAACAGGTTGTTGCCGAAACTAGTTGGTTAATAAAAATGTGAGTGGATCAGAACACAAAGTATTTTTATTTCTCGAAATAATATAACAATATGATCCACAAAGTTAATGCTTTCAATATTCAAAACAAATATTTCTATTTAAAAAAATATAAAAAATTAAAAAAAATAACGCAATATGGATGTTCAACAATCAATCCGAACCAATTAATGAAAATGCATGTTTTGAATTAGTTTTAAGTCTTCATTCGCATGATTCTAAAGCACTCTATCGTGGATAAACAAGTCTCGCTCCAAAAGTAAAATACATCCGGTACAAATTCGACCCCTTTTCTGCAAAGTAGTTCAGACACACGGTAAATAAAATTAATCCAAACATCGAGTAACCAAGATAAGTCGGAGCAGATTGTTTTTTCCTTCATCACGTAGGATTTCGTCTGGTGGGGCATACAGATCCTTAACAAACAGAGGGGGATAATTAGTAATTAGTAATTACTATAAGGGCCTTGTGAAAGGGCCATAAATACTATCCACGCCTCATCCGGCCTCCACGGCTTTAGGTGGTCTTACACCTCGAATACGTTTAACCTTAAGACTGGTATTTAAAATATCTCATTTACACAATATGTTTTTCACAACGTTTTAAGTGTGTCCAAATACATTTTTTACGTTTTAAGTTTTACTCGGTAAATACCACTTTTTTTAACCCTTAGCTGCATCTTGCATCAAATTTGTTACACACCCAAAAGTTAGTTTTAAAACATATACCAATATCTCATATGGATAACCATTGCAAGTTTTTTTTATAATTTTTTCTTGTTAAAAGTTTTTCATCCTTTTTTTATATATTTTTCCTTTAATGTTTAGAGTGAGATACAATAGATTTTTTATTGAAAAAAATCAATGAAGGGTTAAAATCTATTGTGACCCGTGTTTCGACACATTCCGCATCATTTTCAAACATCGTATGTGAAACCAAGTCTAAATTTTTTAGTTAGTCCTTGGGACGTTGAAGGAGTAGGACGATTTATTCACAAATCTTGTTCCTCCACTCAATCACTTAAACTGCCTATGACAGGTCATCAGTCCTGTTAATACCCAGAATTCTATATTTTTCTTCTTCTTTGTCAAAAAAAATTCAAAAATACTCTTTAAATAGAGAAAACACATATTTTTACAAGAATTTGGACATATTCAAAATGTTGTGAATTAATATTTTTATTTTTACTTTTACAGTCCGCCTCCGTAGTGTAATGGTCACCACGCTCGGTTACCGTTCTGGGAGTCCTGGGTTCGATTCCCAGGGGGGTCAAATAAATATAAGTGATTTTTTCACTATAATATTTGATTAATATTACCCTGGACTGGTACCTGAATCGGAGGGCTGATCACCTTTCCTCCATGAGTTAACGATCAAGATAACACTTCGTTTATATTATACAGTGCCCTATGCACCATTGGGGTGCGGATAAGGGGTTTGAATTGAAGTGAATTTTTACTTACAGATTTGATATGATTAAATATTTACTTTATAGCCGTTTCATTCTTAAAATAATTTACATCTTGTTTTGTGTGAAATCCTAAATATTAACAATACCAATGTGTTCACATCCACCTTAGAGTAGAATTTAAAATTTTCATCAACTGTTCGGCAGTCACTTTGTGGTTGAATAGAACCACTTTTAATTAAAGCTATACTCGGTAAACACCAGTATTTCTTAAAATACGATGTTTGAAAATGATGCGGAATGCATCGAAACACGTGTCACAATGAAATTTAAGAAATAGTGGTATTTACTAGGTAAAACTTGAATTATCAAAGGAATTTCAAACTCAAAATTTTGCTCGCTCATCTGTCATTCAAGGAATTAAGTGATAATTATCCGGATTTTTCCATCTCCGTCCCTTGGGGCCGGATAACCGGGGTCCTGGTGTATTTTTCTGATCCCTAAAAGGTTCCGTGAGAAATAATGCGCTACTAAGTGGGCGTCCATTAGATCCCGCGGAGGCGCGTGTCGGAACAAAGTAATTGCGCGTATAATCAACTAGCGACTCACAGCCACGTGCCGCTAAGCGAAAACGGGGTAACTCCCACCTTCGCACTATGCAAATTGGAGGAATGAGTCGTTCACTATCTGACTACGTTATTAGCTGATTTGGCAATAATTTGTGAAATAAAATAATTTCCAACCAACTCCATTTCCATAACTATAAAAAATCATTTTTAATTTATGTTATCCATGGTAAATACCACTATTTGTCAAAATCTATTGTGACAAGTATTTCGATTCAGCATCCTTTTCTGTACGGAATTTGAAAAGGATGCAAAATGCACCGAACACACAATATATTTTAATAAATATTGTTTATCAAGTAAAACTTTAATTGAAAATGGATGCGTTTTCAATTATGAAAAAAATCGATGAAACTTATTTTTACTTGTCAAAACTATACTTAGTAGTTTTTTTTGTATATTCTCGTTTTATCAACATAGATGAAGATAAATATGAAAGTCTGCGCATTCATAAAGCTTATGACCTGTCATAGTCATATCATGTTTATGTTTATACTGTTTATTTAATTTTTCTGAATAGGTATGACAATAAGTGTACAGTGAGTATTTTTTACTACTGTGATTGAGTGTTAAGTGATCACTAAACCAGCAGTAAGTCATGTAAATACCCAGACTTCCATATTCATCTACATATATGTTGAGATGACTAAATGAAAAAATAAATCCCACTTAAAGTATCCCAGATTTGAGAACAAAGATTTAGTAGATATATCGAAAATTGTTGTGAGGAAAATAAATATTAAATGTTCAAGCACTATCTACCCTATGATTGCAATCGGCTATATCGCTCACTCCTTTCAACAACGTCAAAAATCAAAAATCGTCAATTTTCAATGGTGCATGTTTTCGGAATGCCCAGAAAATGTTCTATATCCCAGCAAAAGCGGCATATTTTTAACTTAATATTTACCCGCTATAGGGCAGAAAGTGTTGTTTTTGCATTTTGAAGAAAGGTATTGTTAAATATTTTTTTTTTAAATACTAAATATTTTTCAAATGAAGAAAAAACATTCAGGTTGTACCTAAAAAGATCTGATGGAAAGTAAAAAGTTCAATAACTGGCTTGATATTTATTTTTAATACATTTCACTTTATTCTTTAACTTTAAAAACAATATCCTGAAAAATCAAGTTTTTTGACATATGACGTTATTGAAAGGAGTGAGCGATATACGGTATGAAACGTTTTGAGCAATATCACTAGCCTGATTTTGGTTGGTTGGAAGATATTGCTTTTAGCAATAAGCCCGCCAATGTACTTATTCCTTTTCTGTACATGAAGTTTAAATAAATTAATAAATCCATTTTAGTGTCGAGACGTATTTAAAAAAAAAATACCCTGAATTTATCACTTACCCCCCCTGTGCTTAGTATGGTAAAGCACTCTGCCGACACGACCGAAATGACACCTCGCAGTACGCTAATGTGCATAACGCACAAACTGATAATGTTCATTATAAAACATTAAAATTACTTCTTGAAATTTCTTAGTAGGAGTTCATTATGGCGGCACTGAGTAAAATTATTTTGAGAATATTATTATTTACTAGACATTTTTACTTTTAACCTTATACTTATAATATTATAAGTGCGTGTCCAAATACTTGTTCACAAATCTGAATTGTCTCTAATTATAGGAGTTATTTTTCATATTATTTTTTGACATCTCATCAAAGATGAAGAAGAATATGGAAGTCTGGGCATTTACAGGGCTGACCGTCTATGACGGTCGTTAGCCTTATGTTTGGAGAGGGACTTATATTAATTGTTTATTGCTTATAAATTATACATTCCAATTAATGATTTGTATTATGCTTAAATACATAATATAAATAAAAACGTTTATATGGAATTTAATTTAATATCTTCAAATTTTTAAATCTGGTGGAAGATTATTTACGGGAAATATCTGGTTCCCAAATACAAAATTCACAAAAAATAAAAAAAATAAAAAAAAATAAATAAAAAATAAAATAAAAAAATAAATATATATATATGTATATATATATATATATATATATATATATATATATATATATATATATATATATATATATATATATATATATATATATATATATTTATATATATATATATATATATAAATATATATATATATATATATATATATATATATATATATATATATATATATATATATATATATATATATATATATAAACACACTGTCAGTGTTATTTAATAGTTCGTGCTAACTTATGTATTAGAAATATGTGCGTGATTGGATATTTTTAAGTTAATGAGAAAAAATTGCATCAATTGGATTTCTGAATTTTCTTGTTAATTCGTTGGGTTTATTAAAACATAATGATACATATTACGGACACAACGCGGGGTCTGAGGTTTTGGAAAGCTCTCTTTCTATTTCTCTTTCTCTCTGCATTGTATATTTCTTCTCTCTCATGTAACGAAATGTGCCTGTTACTAGGAATTTCACTATCAATTCTTGTCCAATTATCGATTTTCGAATCAGAATAAAAGTTCTATAAATAACTTGTGTTTAAACACAACGTTTGCTTTGCAGGAGATATAAAAAGTTTATAAAATTTGCTACAAAGAATAACGAAAAATGATTTTCTAAAACCTTTATAATATTTTTCTAAATACCTTAATACCCGTAATTCTTCTCTCTCGTGTAACGAAATGTGCCTGTTATATATAACGTTTCTTTGAAATTTCACTATCAATTCTTGTCCGACTATCGATTTTCGAATCGGAATAAAAGTACTATAAATAATTTGTGGTTAAAAACAACGTTTGCCTCTTAGAACTTTTATAGAGTTTATAAAATATGCCACAAAGCATCACCAAAAATCGTTTCTAAAAACCTTCGTGATCTTTTATTGAATACTATAATACCTCAATATTTCTTATAATACCTTCTTTCGCACGGAAAATGTCAAGTTTTCAATTTGTCTTGTTAAATTCCAAATAATTGATATTTATTCAAACCTGGATGGAGCACGTATTTCGAGTGTCGCTAGGCAGCTTTAAAGTTTGTCGCGAGACTGAAAAAGTTGCGAAAGTCGTTGGGCTTTGTAAATATTTTGAATGAATACCAATAATAAGACACCTAGCGTTCGTTACGACACAGGAAATAAATACAAAACACCTGTTTAAAGCACAGGGAAGCAAGCGGGTGAGACTCTCACGTTCATACATAAATCAAAGGACAATAGACTTGTGGAGTTATTCGGAAACGTATCATTCGCACCTATTCCTCTTAAAATTAAGGTCCAATATAAGATAAACCACTACATTTTCTTTAAACCCGGATGACGTATATCGTAATTGTTTTTTTTGCTTTAACACCGTTTTTGTAATCATAAAATAAATTTTTCTTCAAAATAGATACATGGTTTTGAAAATAAAATAGTTATTGAAAGATAAAAAACTATAAAAATTTTATAATGGTATTTAAAAAATTAAATTCCCATAAAATTCTTAAAAAATGTTTGGTCCCTTACAAGGCCGGTCGCATTATGATTTTAATTTTTGCGAGTTCAGCCTTAATATAACTAAATTGTGACACTTTTCATATAGCAGTATATCTTCTTAAGTAATTCATCAAAAGCTTTGACATTTTGATACAACGTTGAATTTTTATACTTATATTCATATTTATATCGATAAAATCGTCGACACATTTTTTAAATTTAATTTAATTGAAATTACTGGTCAAATTATAAGCCAAAATAATAAATGAAAATGATATTTTCTGGCGTTTCTCATGTATGTGATTATAATCCAGGATTCGGATCTCACATACTAATAAAAGAGTTTCTGCTCAGTAAAAAAGCTTATTTTCATATCACCAATAAATGTCTCTAGTGAAGTTATAATGATTCAAGAACAACGTTTCGAAATTGGTTCATATATATAGAACTTCCAATAATTTGAGTAGTGTGGTTGTCAATAATTGGTAGAATTGGTGAATGTTACACGTGTGTAAAGTGATCACTTTATCCAGCCCATGACGGTCGTCAGTCCCGTAAATGCAGACTTCCATATTCTTCTTCGTCTTTGATGAGATATCAAAATATAATTTTTTTAAAATATTTATCAATTCTTTTACTCGGTGTAGGCTTTGTGGCATGTTTTTATAAGTCGTTAACCCCCCAATTTTTATTCATCAAGTAAAACATTCTTCTCCGTCTTATTCCTCATTTCTGAGGGTTGTGACCCTTGCCGAAGCAATGACCCTTCTCCAGTTATCCCTTGACTGCGCTGCACGTAGCGCTCCAACCACTGAGGTGCCTGCTGCTGCCTTAATTAAAGTAAAACATAAATTAACATTTTTTTTATTATTTATTTATTTAAATTTCATGTACAGAAAATAAATAAGTACATTGGCCGGCTTATTGCTAAAAAGCAATATCTTCTAAGTCTCATAAGTTTTTCTTTTAAGATGCTCTCTTTCTCTCTATATCTCACACTAAGGGCTTTTGGCACTACCCGCAATTTTACCGTCCGGCAGTCCGGTTTTGAAAAATGAAAGCGACTATGATAGTTTAGCGTGATCGAATTTACGCGCAACGTGTTCACGCACCGATCAAGAGCACCTATCCGAAGAAAGATGCCAATCCAAGCCATTCATCGTTTTAAAACGCTAACTGACGTGACGTGGAAGGTAAAATTAATGTAGTGCATAAACGCCCTAAATCTCTCGTATTCATTTTTTTGAGAATAATTTTTTATGCATTTTCATCGTAAACAAATGATTTTGAGAATTGAACCATCAAGGGGTAAATTATCAAGCGTAATAAATAGATAACGGCGACAATGTGCCTAGCCGAGTGAAAAAAATAACCAAAAGTCAAAGGTTTCCACCGCGATATTGAATATGTATAACTTCATTATGAAATATCACGCCATACCATGAAAATGCCTGCAATATTAATAAGCGTGTTATTAACCTTCCCCTTCCGGTGATATGTATTTACTACAACTCGACTTTTCAAATGAGAATATCAATATAAAATATAATGGATACGGGCCCATAATTTTTGTATTCCTCCGTAATATAATAATGTATTAAATTAAAGTATTATAATATAAAGTTAGTCATTTTCAGCGACGGAAATAATTAATTTGTGAATATAATCACCACTACATAAACGTTCCTGTGTGTGCGCGTGTGGCGTGCTTTGTAAGTATGGTATACACGCATGTCGTAACGTGTTTACCACGCCAGTAGCACGCAGATCGTCTGGCGCGACGGTCGTGTCGCTACGTCAACGGTAGCGGTTATTTGCGTTTTTTTTCTCGTTTTCAGATAATACCAGAGCTAACATTACAAAGTTCTTATATTTTAACTTCAACTATGGTCAGTAAAAAAGCAATATTTATGAATATTCACATTTTCCCGTTCTCAAACCATATTTTCATATGGTGTACGAAATACATATCACCGGAATGCGCAGGAATTTTCAGCATCGTAAGGGAAGGGTTAAAGGTTGGTTAACTGATACATATGCGAGAGGGTAACAAAAGCCCTTAGAAATTACATTTACATACACTGAAGGTATAGAAGAACATTCATTGTATTGTTTTTTTCCTGTAGAGCTATTTCTTAAATGAAACTAGTTATTTTAGGGAAAATTCTCAAGCGGCAATCTTATAATCGATAATTGGACAAGATTGAATGTAAAATTTCAAGTATGCGTTTCATTTATAAGGAACTTGCCATTTCTGTTTAACTCGTTATGTGAAATGTTGTTCGTTAAGGGAGCAACTTTTTTTAAATGACCGCTATGCGAATTGCTCGTTATGAGAGGTTCGACTGTACATGCTTACGAAGACCTTGACACAACCAGAATTTACTAACCAACTAACTAACAAGCCGCTTCCCCGCAGAGGTAGGCAGAGAGAATCGAACGCCACACCACTGTATTTGCAAATATTCTTCGCCTCTTCCACATTCATGCATCTCCTCATATATTCCCGACGATTATTACCACTCCTGACCCGGCCACTTTCAAGTATTTGACATACTTGATTGTGCCAAAAAGTCATAAAAATATATAAATATTTCCATCAACTAGAAACATATCGATTATGAAAACTTGATACCTTTACCGTCATATGATGAAGGTATGTCTATATAAAGACGATATAAAATTATATAGGTAGATAGTTATGTAATGTATGGACAAGAATAATTTATTCCGTTGTCCGTTGGTCCCCAACATTAATCCCGCACACATATCTATAAATTAAACCCGAAATAGGCCTATAAAATTAATCGAAGCGTTATTTTCTTTATTATACACCCTTGGCTGGCACGGAATATACATATATATAATACTTTATGAAATATTACATATTCGAATCATTATATTATGTGTATATATATATATATATATATATATATATATATATATATATATATATATATATATATATATATATATGTATATGTATGTATATATATATATATATATATATATATATATATATATATATATATATATATATATAGTTTACATCAGAGCAATTTACTAATATGGCACCATATAAATTATCCTTTTTTATTATTATTATTAGTATTATCTTCTCATGTTTGCCTCCGTAGTATAATGGTCAGCACGCTCGGCTACCGTTCTAGAGGTCCCGGGTTCGATTCCCAGGGGGGGTTAAATAAATCTTAGTAATTTTTCATTGTTATATTTATTAAATTAATTGGTTAATATTTTATTACCCTGGAGTGGTACCTGAAGCGGAGGGCTGATCACCTTTCCTTCATGTGTTTACGATCAAGATAACACTGCTTTCATATGATGCAGTGCCCTATGCACCATTGGGGTGCGGATAAGGGTTAGAATAAAAAATTAATTATCTTCTCATACACATCTGCCCATTCATAAATAATCATAAATATAACACTCTCCTTATCATTCATCGTTCGCTTTGAGTAATTCTACGTTAAAAAAGTTGTATTACACAAAATGAACGACGAATGATAACGAGAGTGTTATATTACCATACCACAAAGTTAGGCTTTTAATATACATAAAAATAATCGTAAATATATTGCATTCATATTCAATTGATCAAAAATTATGACATTTAGTTTTTTTTTTAATTTAAAAAAGCTCGAATAAAGAACTTTCTTTTTGACATCAGTAGCATATCAACATTCATATTTGTTCCGTTTATTCTACATACCGACACACAAATAATATCACTTCACTGTCTCTGGAGATATAACTTTCTATTCCTCGTCATAACACGTCATCCTTTAATTCCTTTTATGTGGAACTCCTAGACTTGGAATAAACTACTTCTCTTCTTTGATATTCTTCAGAACATCTGACACATTACATTCTTCCCACGAGACCTCTTTTATCTCTTGACTCTTCTACTTGCTGTTCTCCTGATATTACTAGACTGGGATTGTTCGAACAACCGGATCTTAATGATCCGCTCATATATACTGACCAGTCTTAAGCGATGTAAACACCCAGACTTTTATATCTTCTATAATCCATATTTTCTATATCTACCATAAGTTCATTCATACATTATACTTCAACTATTAAAAAAAAATACTTGTTTTTTACCACTTGAGTTTATGTTATTATAACGACTAGTTTCAGAAACTATGTTTCCATCTCCAGGTCTAAATATAAACTCATGCCATGTCTTACCACAAAGTGAATACCGTAACAACAAATAAAATACATCATCTTTATTGAGATTTGTCCGTCTCCGTAGTGTTACGGTCAGCACGCTCGGATACTGTACTGGAGGTCCCGGTTTCGATTCCCAAGGGGGAGGGGGTTCAAAAAAATACAAGTATTTTTTTTTTATCTAATATTTATTTAACATTACCCTGGACTGTTACCTGAATCAGAGAGCTGATCACGTTTCATTCAAATATTGTATTAACGATCAAGATAACACTATGTTTAAATGATGCAGTGCCCTATGCACCTACGGGTGTGGATAGGAGTTTGAAGAAGAAAAAGAAAGATATTGTTATAAATATAAAAATAACTCATAAGTGAAGATAAGGTCAGATTTTCAGATGTCCAACAAACATTTGACACACTCAAAATATTGTGGATAAATAAATAACTGGTCAAATATAAGTTTAATGAAGATCGAAATTGATGACAATATATAATTGACACTCTCCTTATCAGTCATCGTTCACTTTGTGTAATACTACTTTTATAAAAGTGGTATTACACAAAGTGAACGATGAAAAATAAGGAGATTGTTGTATTATATAATAATAATAATAAAACCCTTATCTGCACCCCAATGGTGCATAGGGCACTGCTTCATATAAACGCAGTGTTATCTTGATCGTTTACACACGAAGGAAAGGTTATCAGCCCTTCGCTTCAGGTACCAGTCCAGGGTGATATTGAATAAATATTAGAGTGAAAAAATCACTTCTATTTTTTGACCCCTCCTGGGAATCGAACCTGGGACCCCCAGAACGGTAGCCGAGCGTGCTGACCATTACACTACGGAGGAGGCATTTTATTGCCATACCACAAATTTAACAATGCTTTTAACATACAAAATTTAATATATTATTGCTTCATTCGCAGATGAATTCGCAAATATATCAACAATCTCCGAATGATATATTTCATACAAAATACCATACAAAAATCTGTAGAGGAAATCTTAATAATAATAAATAAATAAATGACAAATACGGAACTGACCCATTTTTAATCCGCTCCTGCTTTTCCTATTTCAACTGCCCACACTAGATCCGGCACTGGAAAAAATCTCCCATTTTATTGCATCTCTTTCCACCGTTCCAGTTCTTTGCTTTATGTTTTCTCATTGCTTTTCATTTTCAAATTTTAATGATGTCGGCTACATTAATTATTTCCTTGATTTCATGAATGAAAAGGTCAAAAGAACCCTCTAACGCAAAGCTTTTTGGCTACTCATATCAAGTTAGATAAGTGATAATTGCAATTTGAAATTTGTTTCTGCACTTTTCTAACAAAAAACAAAGTTTTTAATCAGGACATCCATCATTTGGAGTAGACGGTAGAAATGGGTAGGTTATTCAGAAAAAAATCGTCAACAATGAATTGGTCTGCGGGATGGTAAAATTATTAACTAACTAACCATCACGCCGCATCACGCCGCATCACGCATAACCGGTAGGCAGAGAGAATCGAACGCCACACCACTCTGTCTTTGCAAACATTCTTTGCCTCTTCTACATTCATGCATCTCCTCATACATACCCGACGATTATTACGACTCCTGACCCGGCCGCTTTCAAGTATTTGACATACTTGATTGTGCCAAGTTTTCCTCGGTCGTCCTCTGCTTCTTTTTCCAACTACATTCGCCTCATAAATTTGTTTAACCGTTCTTTCTTCACTCATACGCTCCACATGTCCAAACCATCTCAACACACCTTTCTTAATTTTATCGATAATGCTACGTTAATGTCACGTTGATAATGATAATGTCACGTTGGTAACAAAAGTGTATAATGTGTGCAAGGAAAGTGATTTATTGATGAATGTTAGCAAATCCAAAATCATGGTTTTTGAAAGAGATGAATGTAGATCTGAGTGTATAATATTGGTAAATGGGGAGATTTTGGAACAGGTAGATGATTTCATATATTTGGGTAGTATGTTTTCTAGGGATGGAAAGATTGACAAAGACATGGTAAAATTATAATACGATTATATCTATGATGACAGCTGACGTAATAAAAATCACACGAATATCACTTAATTTACAATATTTTGAGTGTGTTCAAATTTTTTCTTCACAAATCTGAGTTTTTTTACTTTAAGTAGTTAACTTATTCAACTATAGATGGTGCTAAAAACTCGCTATGAAAGGAGGTGTTAGTCGAAGGAAAAATACAATTTCAATAATTCTAGTTGTTTGACCATGGGTGGAATGGTGAAAAAGTGGTCACATAAAGCAGCCTGCTGTCAAGTCGTAAGCCCTGTAAATACCTTTATAACTTGAAGGTCCACGATTCAACTCCATATTAAAACACTGACCACACATAGCATCTAACCATCCTTTGCCGACACGATTCAGAGTTAAGGCCCAGCATTCATTAGGTCGCAAATTAATTTTACGTAATTGTTTTTTATTTCTTTTTAAAACACCTTTTTGCATTGAAAAAAATAAGTTGTTCTTCGAAACAATTATGTGGTTTTGAAAAGAAAAAAATTATTGAAAGGTGAGTTACAAAAATTTATTTAAAAAAAAAATCGTATAAATGTTAGAAAAAATAAAAAAAAATATCCAATGTACATTCTTTAAAAAAATCTGGCGTGAACAGTGGTTCTCTTTGGTGGTCTCCATTGGAATGAATTCTGAGTTAACGAACATCCCCTTAATAAAAGTTTCAGAAAAAGAGGCTAACCGGTTCATAGTGCTGATTTTGAGAGTTCACGATTTAACTCCGTTTAATAGCACTGACCACACACAGCACCAAACCATTCATTCCTGAAATTTCAGATTGAGGATATCATTACATATTATTTGAGAAATAAAAAGACTTTGTTTTTTGATCCACTCACATTTTTATTAACGACCAACTAGTTTCGGCAACAACCTGTTGCCTTCTTCAAGGTTTACTTTATGACTGAACTTACATAAACCCTGAAGAGGGCAATAGGTTGTTGCCGAATTAGTTGGTTGTTAATAAAAATGTGAGTGGATCAAAAAACAAAGTCGTTTTATTTTTCAAAAAAACATCACTTTGATCCACTAAGTAATGCTTTCAATATTAAAAATATATCATTTCAAACTTTATAAAATAAAACAACTTTGTTTTAACCACATTTTATTGGTACACTTTTTCCAACCAGTTTCGACAAGAACCTTGTCATCCTCAGGGTTTATGTACTAATTCTAAAACATTGAAATACTCATAGTTAGGTTATAATTAATTACTATCATATCATTACAGACTATATTTCGCATTTACTCGTATTTCTTGTCTCTACATTTTTCCTTTCACAATGTTATTGTAAAACAGATTGTCGAATAGCCATAAACCCTTATTTAAGTCGGAGGGTAGTCAGGGTGAATGGAAGAATAGATTATGCCCCAGGTTAATATTATGTCAACAACCCGAAGGCATTAAATATGGAAATATTATTATATACGTATTTTGATGAAGTATACACTTTTAGAGTACAGTGCACTCCCGATTGTCCGAGGTCGGGTTAACCGGGAAACGGATTATCCGGGATACTTTAGTCATTGTAAAAATATTATATAAAAACAAAAATATTTCACAATATTAGGTATAATGTCGAAACTCGTATTTAGAGCAGAACACATTTCGCTCACTCCTTTCAACAACGTCATAAATCAAAAAACTTGATTTTTCAGGAGATCGTTTTTATAGTTTCAAAATATTATAAAATGTATTAAAAATAAATATCAAGCCACTTTTTGAACTTTTTACTGTGCAACAGATCTTTTTAGTTAAAACCTGAATGTTTTTAATTTAAAAATATTAAGTATATTTAAAAAAAAAATTAAACAATACCTTCTCATCAAAATGCAAAAACAACACTTTCTGCCCTGTAGCGGCTAAATATTAAATTAAAAATATGCCGCTTTTGCTGGAATATAGTTTTTCTTTTCATTTTCTGGTAATTCCGAAAACATGCACATCTGAAAATTTAAGATTTTTGATATATGACGTTGTTGAAAGGGTGAGCAATTTGTTATTCACAGTGATAGAATACCAGTATCTTTTCACATTAATTGATTTGGCAGTCACGCTGTTGTAAAATCTATCCTTTTTTAATTAAAGTTTTACTCTGTAAAAACCACTATTTCTTTAAATCAATAGTGACACGTGTTTCGATGCATTTCGAATCATTTTCATACATCGAAACACGTATCGGAGAATTTCCATCACTAAAAAATATTAGTGATGAAAATTTTCCGACCTTATCAGAAAATGTATCCGATTTAAGATTCATTGTTTCGGTATCAGCAGAGTACGGATTCACTGATGTGGATCTTTTAAATGATCGGATCTTACCTACCTACTACCCACCTCTAATCCATACAATACTTTGTGGTATCGTACTTGAAAAATATATTTTAATGTGCAAAATATCATTTTTTAGGTTGGTTGTATCACTCTGTCAGCTCGTGCGTTACTAAGCAAGTGGGTATACTTCAGCGCATATAACTCAGTTTTCATTTCTAAAGAGAATAGTTTACATTTACAGTTTCGGAGAAATCGATTATCCGAGATTTCAACATCCATCCCGGAAAATCGGTAGCGTACTGTATATTGTACGTAGTACCCTTGGGAATCACTTATATACGGGAATATGGTTACCATCGCACTATTTTTCCAGTGAGGTAGACAAAGGACTACACCCCCACATACACTATTGTCCTTTCACAATACATACTTACATTATAAAAGAATCTTGAAATTGATATATTTATGCTAAATACTATGTGAGCTCTAAAGACCTGCTAATTTTAGATAAAATGGATGATTTTTTTTTCGCTTCTAACCCTTATCCGCACCCAATGATGCAAAGGGTATTTCATCATATTGACACGGTGTTATCTTGATCGTTATTATTATTATTAAACTATATCCGCTCCGTAGGTGGAGCATATGGAGCCACAAACTGTCTCCAGGCTTTTCTGTCGGCTGCCAGCTTTCTTGCATCCTCCCAAGTCAGATCCGCGTCCCGAAGTTCTGACGAGAACTGCCGACGAATTGTCAGCAGTGGTCGTCCTGGGCGGCGCGAACTTGATGCCTTGTAAAAGAAGCAATCTTGATTAAGACTCTCAGGAGGCATGCGGAGTACATGGCTAAGCCAACTGAAAAAAACTGTAAACTGATCGTTACTTACATAAAAGCAAGGCGATCAATCCTGTGTAATATCAAATAAATATCAGATTGTCAAATCACTAATATTATTTTTCACCCCCCCCCCTCCCTGGGAATCGAGCCAGTGACCTTCAGCACGGTAGCTTAACACGCTAACCATTACACTACAGAGGCGGACTATGGATTTACACTACAGGCGGGGATGATTTCTTTATGCAGTAATAATTTAAAGATATTTATTTACGACATTTTGAGTGTGTCCAAATACTAGTTCACAAATCTAGGTATTCTTCACTTAGTTGTTTTTTTGACATCATCACATATAAGAATGATGTCTGGGTATTTACATGGCTTATTTACATCTCCACCTTCTATGTTGAGATGTCAACAAAATAATATGAAAAATAAAGGCTAAAATAAGCATTTTCGATCAAATTAAGAAAGGTATATTAAGATTGTTTGGACATGTGGAAGGTATGCGTGAGGAAAAAAACGGTTTAATAAAAGCAGTTGGAAAAAAAAACAGAGAAAGACCGGAGAAAACTTGGCACTCACAGGTATGTCAAATACTTGAAAGCGGCCGGGTCAGGAGTCGAAATAATCGGCGGGTATGTATGAGGTCCGCTTCCGCCTCCGTTGTGTAGTGGTCAGCACGCTCAGCTACCGTTCTGGAAGTTCCGGTTACGATTCTCAGGGGGGGATCAAATAAATAAATCAATTTCATCCCTTAACTTATTAACCATCAAATCCGAAGTTTAAAATATAAATTATTTTACAATTAATATGTTCAATTATTTTAAATCTATGAACGGGAATTTTTTATTTAATTAAGAAAGGTCTGTCTCCGTAGTGTAATGGTCAGCACGCTCATCTACCGTTCTGGAGGTCCCGGGTTCGATTCCCAGGGGGGTCAAATAAATAAAAGTGATTTTTTCACTTTAATATTTATTCAATATTACCCTGGACTGGTACCTGAAGCGGAGGGCTGATCACCTTTCCTTTGTATGTTAACGACAAGATAACACTGCATTTATATGATGCAGTGCCCCAATGAACCATTGCAGTGCGGATAAGGGTTTGAGGATTTGAAGCGAATAATGTTTCCAAAGACAGGGTGGTATGGCGTTCTATTCTCTCTGCCTACTCCTGCGGTGAATGATCGTTAGTTAGTTAGTGATAATTTGAGATAATCAAGTATTTGGATACAATCAAACATTCAAAATGTATTGTTCAATTCAATTTATAACTTACTAACTAACCATCACGCCGCTTCCAAGCAGAGGTAGGCAGAGAGAGTCGAACGCCACACCACTCTGTCTTTGCTAACATTCTTCGCCTCTCCTACATTCATGCATCTCCTCATACATTCCCGATGATTATTACGACTCCTGAACCGGCTGCTTTCAAGTATTTGACATACCTGATTGTGCCAAGTTTTCCTCGGTCTTCCTCTGCTTATTTTTCCAACTATAATACATTCGCCTCGTAAATTTGTTCAACCTTTCTTTCCTCACTCATTCGTTCCACATGTCTAAACCATCTCAAAACACCTTTCTTAATTTTATCGATAATGCTTATCTCAGCCTTACATTCTTTCCTTATTTCAATTTATTCAATAATTAATATTTACATCACATACTGCTATTTAAGGCGTATACAAATGTAAGCAAGAAGTCTGTTATTAAATATGTAGTAGATTCCCGCTTCGCAATACTCCTTCAGACACATGGAACAGATCAATATCCAGTTTGAAAGTAGTTTTACTATTCGCGGTTCGAAGCTGCCCGCTGCAAATCGTCCCATAAACAGAATCGCTGCCATTGAAATGCTATCACTCTTCCCCGCCAGGTAGCGGCGGGGGGCGGAAGGCATGGGCGGGGGGAGGGGGAGGGGGAGGGGTATCGGTGTGCGGTTATGGTAGATCGTTTCCGCGACCATTAGCTACCACTACACACGGTCCGATAAAGGCATATCGGAACAGGGACCCGCAGCGCCCAGAAAGCCTAACGATCGCCGATTTCCCATCGGCTTTGGGAGGCTGTGTGCGGACTATTACGTCAATCTGACGATAAAACATTGTAAAAAGGTGAAAGCGACCGCACTAATGTGCAAAGGCAAACAGCCGCAAGTTAAAAACAGTAGTTTTAAACTAAGTAGTTATTAACTTAGTAGTTGTAAACTTAAAATGATGCTTTTCGCCAATACATGTATCAAATTAATACAATTTTGCGGCTACTTGGATAATGAATATCTCAGTAAAGGAAAGAGATAGAGCAAAATCTGTGATTGTATTTCAACGTGCCCTACGTAAAGTGCTCTAACTACATTTTTGTCAATTTTGAGATATTTGGTGTAATTTAGAATTTCAGATAAAACCGTTAATTATTAAAAAATGTTGAAAAATCTTCTAAACTCTCTCCTGTAAAGTAACAGATTTGCAGATAGAGTACTTAACGTAGGGGCCGTCGATATGATAGAGGCCAGTTATAAGAATGCTTTGAGCCGTGTTACGCCAAACAGCCATAACTTGAGTTACGGCTAGTTGCCTTTATACATTAGCGCAGTGTATGAATGTGGGAAAGTCTTCTTCTTTTTTGTAAAAATAATACATACACTCGTACATACATACAACCCTTATCCACACCCGATGGTGCATAGGGCACTGCATGATATAAACGCAGTGTTATCTTGATCGTCAACATATGAAAGAAAGGAAATAGCCCTCCGCTTCAGGTACCAGTCCAGTAATAGGTAATAATAATTATAAATAAATTTAAATTTAAATTTATGCTTAAAATTATAATTTATTCGTTGGCTTCCCCACCTAACGACATCTTTGATCTCGCATATTTTTCTTATACTTTTGTTCCTTATTCTGTCTCGTAGACTCTTGCCAGATATGGTCCATAAAGTCTTCATTTGTGACACTCTCAGCGCGTTTTTGTTACGGCGGTGTTCGCTCTGCATTCGATCCTATATGTCCTGAGGGGTCTCACACAAGTTTTCCCAAGAAATTTGTTCCACTTTCCCGGGAAAGTGTTTTCTTTAATTGCCCGTAACACTAGCGCCTCCATGCGGGTAGTTAGGTGAGTCATGAGGACCGTATGCACGAGATTCATTGTCGCAGGAGCGGGGGTCGGATAACTAGCGATCTATCTCAGAGTCGTGGTACCTACCAGCGGTGGCCTACCTGTGACACGCGTGACGTAAACGACGCAGTGAACAACAACTTCGAGAAAACGCCTATTTTTTTCACGCCACTCGCTACAGAGGCAGTCACATTACAATGGATAGATAAGGCGATGACTATGTTACTAATTATTATCAAAGTATTAATTGTTGCTAATATTTACTGGTACGTGATTTTTTCACTTTAATATTTACCCTGGACTGGTACCTGAAGCGGAGGGCTGATCACCTTTCCTTCATGTGTGAATGATCAAGATAACACTGCGTTTATATGATGCAGTGCCCTATGCACCATAGGGTGCAGATAAGGGTTTTAATGAAAAAAATGAATATTTACCGACTATACTCAGCGGAACTTCGAGATGCGAGACTGACCTGAAAGGGAGCCAAAGAGATAGTACGTGACAGAGTGAGTTGGAGACATCTCGTGTTGGCCATATGCTCCACCTAGGGAGCGAACATGGAAAAAGAAGAAGACGAAGATTTATTGTACTACTGAAAATTTGGCATGATCAAGTATATTAAATATTGGTCATGAGCGGGTAGGTATGAGGAGATGAATGAATGTGAAAGAGGCGAATAATGTTTGAAAAAAAACTAGTGGTGTGGCGTTCTATTCTCTCTGCCTACCCCAGTGGTAAAGCGGTGGGATGGTTAGTTCAGTTAACTGGTATCTACAAGAAAATAGACTTGCCCAAATTGCTCTTGAAGAGAACCTAGATGGAAAAAGACCACCTGGAAGACCTCCAAAGTGATGGCGTCACCAGAGATGGATAATCGAACAGACAGATGCGAGGATTTATAAGAAAGAAGAAGAAGATGAAGAAGAAGGAAGTAAGTATCATCCCCTTGTTAGGTATAAATGCAGTGTATATTATAGATGACTTAACTTGATTTGAAACATCTATAGTTCCGCTTTATATTGAAGAAAATAGAAATCTGATGTTAAGTGATCGTTTTAGCCAGCCAAATGCCAGGTCGTAAGCCCTGCGATAGATTTTCCATATCAAGTTGAGAGACACCTATAATATTGACATGCCGTCTGTAGAGTGAATAAAACAGTGTCTGATATAACTAACTAACTAACCATCACGCTGCTTCCCCGCAGGGATAAGCAGAAAGAATAGAACGCCACACCACTCTGCCTTTGCAAACATTCTTCGCCTCTTCCACATTCATGCATCTCCTCATCCACACTCTCCGATTATTACGACTCCTGACCTGGCCGCTTTTAAGTAGATATTTGGTATATCTGATTGTGCCAAGTATATCTTGGTTTTCCTCTACATTCGCTTCATAAAATTGTTTAAACGTTATTTCCTTACTCATTCGTTCCACATGTTTAAACCATCTCAACACACCATTCTCTTAATTTTATCGTCAATGCTTATCTAAGCTTTGCATTCCTTCCTTATTTCACCTTTCGAAGATCTATCATACATAGTTTTGACGCACATTTACGAGAGATTACATTTCAACTGCATTCAGTCTACTTTCATCCTTCTTTTGCCAACTCCACAAATATGTTTTACTATTCTTTTTTCACTCATTCGATTCACAAGTCCAAGCCATCACAACACACTATTCCTATTTTAATGAATTTTATCGATAATAGTTATCGTATGCCTGCATTCTTTCCTCATCACTATTCGAATATCTATCATACCGCTCACTCCTTTCAAGAACGTCATAAATCAAAAAACTTGATTTTTCAGGAGATCGTTTTTAAAGTTTAAAAATATAATACAATGCATTAAAAATAAATATCAAGTCAGTTATTGAACTTTTTACTGTGCTACAGATCTTTTTAGGTAAAACCTGAAGGTTTTTTCTCCATTTGAAAAATATTAAGTTTATTTCAAAAAATAATTAAACAATACATTTTCCTCAAAATGGAAAAACAACACTTTCTGCCCTGTAGCGGGTAAATATTAAGTTAAAAATATGCCTCTTTTGCTGGGATATAGTACATTTTCTGGGCATTTCGAAAACATGCACAACTGAAAATTGAAGATTTTTGATTTATGACGTTCTTGAAAGGAGTGAGCGAATACATCGTTTTGCCATACTGAGAGATCGCATTTCGACTGCATTCAGTCTACTTTAATACATTAGGGTGGGAACAAGTCATTCGATAATTATAACTCTTATCCACACCCATTGGTGCACAAGGCACAGCATCGTATTGACGCAGTGTTATCTTGATCGTTACTTATACGAAGGCAAGGTTTATACTTCTGCGCTTCAGGGGCCAGGCAGAGTAATATTTAATAAGTATTAGAGCTTTTATGAAGTTACTCCGACACTGCAGCGCGAGTGGTATGTTTGCCACAGCACGCCTACCACATTGGGATGGCCTGTTAAGGCACCGAGTGGCAGGCTTCCGGGAGAGGCTGATGAAGAGCTCCAGAAAAAGAAAAAAGAGAAGAAAAAAAAGTATTACAAAAAAATGTTCCTTACTGTTTTTTTTAAGTTTGGACAGCCGAACTACATCTCACCAAAAAAATTACTTTTTTTTTCTTTCGCCGTTCTTTTCTTTATTTTTTATTTGTTTAGTATTGTTATTTTAATTCTATTATTTAAAACATTGTTGTTAAACATTGGCTGACTAAGTTTTGCACCCACTACTTAGTCAAGCTGGAATAAAAACTTATTATTATTATTATTATTAGATTGTAAAATGACTAATATTTGACTCCGTTGTGCGCTGCCAGTTTAGCTTTCAGGGAAAGATTTATAGTGTCTGATACAATAGATAATATTAATAGGACACTATTATAGACAAATTATTTAAAACTGCCCTCCACACACCGCACACCGCATGTAAGAACTAACGCCCTCTCGGGTACAACCCCTCGCATAAACATACACAGAAATAGTACATACATAAATTGACAAACGATAATAGCTACCCTAAAGCTGGGTATCTAATATGTTAGCGACCATGTAATGCTTTTCGCATCTGCAGCCTCTCCAGTCGACAAGTATTGCTTTTTTATTATTTTTTTTTTATTTCTTTAGTTGGCTTATATTAGATATAATACAAAGTATTATATACACTTAATTTACATCTTCTTACAGTAAACAAAACATTTATTTTCATATTATTTTTTCCTAAACCAGCCTATGACGGTCGTCAGCCCCGTAAATGCCCAGACTTCCATATTCTTCTCCATCTTTGATGAGACGTCAAAAAATAATTTGAAAATAACTACTGTAATTGGAGATAATCCAGATTTTGTGAACAAGTATTTGGACACACTCAAAATGTTGTAAAAACATTTATTTTTAAATTCTTTCATACTCTTTTCATTTTTTATACATACTGGCATCTCATACATTTTCAAACCCTTATACATTAAACAATTTTGTGACTCCTTATTTCTAATTTTAAATTTATCCTTATTTTTAGTACAATGTTCATTAAATTTTTGTTTAAAACTATTTTTTCCTTAAAATATAAGGGTGATTAAAAAATTATAGACAAAGATAAAAACATTATATATATTTAAGTCTCTTTTTTATAGGTAACCAGTTGAGTTCTTCTATCATTTTTTTGTGTATTATTGTTTCTAATTTTCTTAAGTACTATTCTCATCGCTTTATTTTGTAAAATCTCTAATTTATTTAAATTTCCTCAATTTGCCAAAAATAATACTGTTGAGCAGTAATATTTATTGTTTTAAAAATGAGTTCTGCAGTATTTTTTTTCATTTATTGCTTCATCTACTAAGAAAGAATATTTTTTGAAATTTTTTTAAGTACATTATTTCGTACAATATTACAAAAAATAATTTTGTTAAATGAAGACTGAGTCTGAAAGATTAAGAAGAGAATTGAAAACGATAGATATATGAAAGAAATGTAACTGGGACAATTGAAAAGATTAAGAGTTCTTTAAGATGAAAACAAGAGAATGACTTAGAAAATATATATAATTTATAATTGAAGCACTGACTCTGCCTCCTCTCTGCCTAACCCTGCGGGGAGCAGTGTGATGGTAACAGTAGTAGTAGGAAGAATGGAGATTTATAAAAATAGAGATTTACAGCATTTTGAGTGTGTCCAAATCCTTGATATTATTTTTTGACATCACAACATAAATGAATATGAAAGAAAATTTAAGTCTGTGCATTTAGGGGCGTTTAAAATAACTCCTAACTGGAGATAATCCAGATTTGTGAACAAGTATTTGAACTAGGTCAGAATGTCAATAAGTCAATAATAAATGAACTGGTCTAATTTTAAACTGAAGTAAAAAGAAAAATGATATTTTCTAGAGTTTTTCAAGTGCATTTAATCCAGGATTCGGACCTCACATACAAATGAAGAGTTTCTGCATATAGATGTCTCTAGCGAAGTTCTAGTGAAATCAAACACTGTGCTTCGAGTTCGATCTGTATATCTAGAAGTTCCAAGAATTTGAGTAGTGTGGTTGTCAATCATGGGTAGAATTAGTGAATGTTACACGTGTGTAAACCAACCTTTAACGGTCGTAAGCACCGTAAATGCTGAGACTTCCATATTCTTCTTCATTTTTGTTGAGATTTCAAAAAATAAGGCCTATTAGCAAATGCTAAACTGGCATTACGCAATAGAGTCCTATTGTAAGGAAGTGTAGCATGGAGTTGGCAAAAGAAGTATAAAGTAGACTGAATGCAGTAAAATGCGATCTCTCAGTGTGCCAAAATCATGAGTAATAAAAGTTCCAATTTAAGTTTTTTACTGACATTTCTTGGCAGAACTGCATTTTATACAATGAAACAACAACCATATAGATTTTTTACACATGAATTTTATTTGACCAGCGACCGGGTTTCATGGTAACCGACATCATGATGTTTAATGATGTCGGTTACGACGAAACTCGGTCGTTAATCAAATAAAATTAACGTGTAAAAACTACATAGTTGTATTATTATTATATAAATGTTAGTATAGTGAAATTAGGAAATAATGCATTTTCAATTCTAACACACGCGAGTCTCATGCATATTGTTTTTATTAAAAAATATGGCAAGTTTTATTTTAATAACAACTGGTCCTACTCGGCGGTTGCAGGGTGAAAAAATAACCCCAATTGTACATAAATAAGTGCATTTACATTTTAATGCCAGAGAAAAATGGTTGGCAATCTCTTTAATGGTATCTAATTTGAGGTCTCATAAGGGTGACTTCGAAAAAAGCGACTCCCCCTACCTAAGGATAGTTCGAACACCTACAAAGCCTTGTTTTAGAATGAAAATAAGATAAATAACCAGCCTATGACAGATCGTAAGCTCTGTAAATACCGAGACTTCTATTTGAAATTTCAACATTTTTAAATAAATACAAAGCGGATTTTTATATAACACAGATTTATGAAGTATTTATTAGTAATTAGAAAGTTGTAAATAAGCGATAAATAGAAAGGGAATATTTTAATTTATGCTTTTTTGAGCTTCATAGTAATACAATTTTAATTAACATACTTATCATAATGCCGTTTCCGTATAGGGGTAGGCATTGAAAGCTGTCCCACTGCATCCCAGATCTGGTACAGAAGCATCTAGGCTACCTGACAGATCTGCTCTTGCAAAGCAAAAAAAAATTAACCATGTTGCAAAATTTATTGAAAATGTGAAACAACTTGAAATTGTATCCCGATTTTACTGTGAATTTACATTTAAAAGCTTTCAATATCCCTGTCACTGCCAATCTAAATAAATACAAGTTTGTAAATCCATCACCAAATTTTCTAGAAGTACCCTGGTGTAGGCAGTGAAAGGGATTAGTATTTAGTTCAGTTAGTCAGCTAGATCCGATTCCGACCCGACGTTGGCCGGTAGACAGACGCCCACAACCCCGACCAGCACAGCGGACAGACACGGGATAGTGCAAAGACATTTACAGAGATTGGTCAGTCATCGCGTTTCCACTCAACCATTATTCATCGAAAATAGGGGTGGCAGAGAGAATAGAACGCCCCACCAATCTGTCTTTCAAAACAATCTTCGCCTCTTCCGATTTTATGTACCATCTCTTCGTACATACCCGCCGATGATTCCGGCTCCTAACCTGACCACTTTCAAGCATTTTAAATACTTGATCGTGCCAAATTTTCCTCGGCGCCAGGTAACTAATTACGTCAAAATAAGTAAAAGGACTAGGAACTGTCAAGTTTTGTCATTGATCCGGGTCGGGTTATCTAGCGGATCCCGTTTGAATCTAACGTTGGGACCCCAAGGTTATTTGTAACAGAGGCATTTTTAGAGCGGAACATTGAAAGGTTCAAACACGAATACCGTCCGTTTTTATATGAACTACTCGTTGGTTGGTTAAAGTGATCATTTTATACTAACTTACTTACTTATAACCCTTATCCGCACCCAATGGTGCATAGGGCACTGCATTGAATTGACAAAGTGTTATCTTGATCATTACTTGCATGAAGGCAAGGTGATCACTCTATACACACCACACTATTTTTTAAACTCATTATGCTTTTCTTTCAAAAGTATCCAAGATGCAACCCGAATTATTTCAGATACTAGGATACACCTGAAAATATGATTTTCTGTTTACAACATTTTAAGTGTGTCCAAATACTTAAGTGTATCGCAAATCTAGATTTTCTCCGTTAAGGAATTATTTTATACATCTTCGACATTCACCCTAGATATAGAAGAATATAGAAGTGTAGGTATTTACATGGCTTAAGAATAAACTTCAAAATAACTGGACAAATTATAAGCTACGCGAATAAATTAAATTCATGTTTTCGGGCGGGTCTCAAGTGTGTGAATTTAATCCAAGATTCGGACCTTGCATGCAAATAGAAAGAGTCTTTTTTTAATAAAAGCTTTCCCTTTTCCAACAAAGATGGCTTTTGTGAACTCACATGCAGTGTGTTACGAGTTTTACCAATATATCTAGGAATTCCAACAATCAGTAGTGCTTTTGCCTAGAATTTTAACTCATGAATTACATGAAATTAAAGTAACTTTAAACATAAAGAGTAAATCCACTCACGAGTAGGCATATGCAATGAAATTTATAAAGTTGAAACCTGAGTAGGGTCATGATAAGCGGTGTTGCATAAGCCGTAGCTAGATATCAGAGTCGTTTGGACGTTAATAATTCAACAACAACAAAAAATCAGTAGTGTGTTTGTCAATTATGATTAGAACTAGTGAATGTTATACGTGTGTAAAGTGATCACTTAACCAAGCTTATCGTATGCCCAGTAATTTATTTATTCAATTTATTCAACAACAAAAATAATATATACATAACAAACAATATTCAAGGCGTATATATTAAAAGTAAGCAAGAAGACTTAAAGGTGTAGAAGAATCCCGCTTCGGAAAACTCCTTCGGACACATGGAACAGATCAATATCCAATGTGATATTGTTTAACATAGCGGTAGCTCTTCCTACAGGCATAACCATCGGCAGGTTGGTCCTGTGTATAGGAATGTGAAACAATCTATGCCGACGCTGTCTCAGGTAACTATCGGGAACATACAGACCAATGCTCCGGATAATTTCAGGATTATCGATCATACCGCGCAACAATCGATAAAAATGCGTAATCAAATATACATTCCTTCTAGTCTCTAAACTATTGTAGCCAAGCATACCCTGGATAAACTGGGTCGGGTAGAACTAAGGATAATAACCGTACTCTCTCATGTAGAGATACCTCAAATGCCAAGACTTCCATATTTTCTTCATCCATGTTGAGATGTCAAGAATGTATTAAATTGTATTTTTAGGCAGCTTTTAATTTGACTAATTGTTTTATTTATAACATTTCGAGTATTTTCATCCTTTTTATAATTACTTTCAGTTTAAAACTCCATTAATATCCATGTTTCGGTGCGTTATTTTTGAGTATTGATTAGTCTATTTTCAGTTTAATAAATTTACGTACTTATTTCAGTAACGGTTTCTATTTTGGATATTGTATTATTGTTTTCAAAAAACACAAATTTAGATTAAAATTAAACGAAAACAATCTACAAGTTAAACTTTCAATAGAATATTCAATTAATAGTTTTTTTTAATGATTCGCTCACATTTCTATAAATACTTTTGATTAATTACGATTTTTATATTTTATTTTCTGCGCGTTATTTTCGGGGTTAATTAGTATTTTATTCGGTTACAATTATTTTCAAATTTCATTAAGCATTTCTATATTGGGTATTTTATTATTATATTAATTAAATTTACACTAAGAATGAAAATAAAATTAATACAAGCCTATACGAAATGAACAAAAAAAATCTTTAGTAAATTTTATTTCTTTAAAATCTGGTCAGGTCAAATAAAGATTTATTTTTTCTTTATTTTTTCATTTCTTTAAATATTATTGATTAAACTGACTAACTTATAATCACACCGCTTCTCCGTAGGGGTAGGCAGAGAGAATAGAACGCCATACCACGGTCAAACAGTGATAATAGTATGTAACATCATCAGTAAAATGAGATGGTTTGGATATGTGAAACGGACGAGTGACGAAAGAATGGTGAAATAAATATACACATTTGGGCGTAGACAGGACATCGGGAATCAGAATAATCGGCGTGTGACCACCGAGACACGCATGAATGTAGAAGAGGTGATTTTTGTTTTTAATTTTCTAGAAATATATTTGTGTTTTTATTATTTACAAAAATACTTCAATTTAATACTATTTCTGTGAGCCTAAGCGGCTCAGTATTATAAATAGGTATCAAATTGTAGTAGAGTGGGCTCGAACCGAGAAACTGTGAATCAAGATGATGAGTACGTTGGTATTTACATAATTGCAGGATATTGTTGTTATCACTGTCACCAACTTACCCACATTCCTTACAATAATAAAAACATTGTTTATACCATCATTAGAATAGTAAAAACAGGCTCTATTTTTTTTTTTAATTCAAAACGTTATCCTTGAATTTTGAATAGACCCTACCTCAAGACACGAACTGGGCCAACGGGCCGTAAAGGTCGGATGAAATTGGGGTAAGTATTGTAAGATCAAGGGTTACTTGGACCATTTCATCTGCTTCACTTACTGAACCTTCTTAAGTCTTTTAAAGAATCGATTAGCTCTTGATTTTTTTAATCTTACAGGATTTAGTAACGGTTCACTGCAAGGTTCAACTTTGTTGTGAAGTGCTTAACATTTTGTATACTTATGTATTTATATAAACAATATATATATATATATATATATATATATATATATATATATATATATATATATATATATATATATATATATGTATAAAAACTAACTAACTAACCATCACGCCGCTTCCCCGCAGGGGTAGGCAGAGAGAATCGAACGCCACACCACTCTGTCTTTGCAAACATTCTTTGCCTCTTCTACATTCATGCATCTCCTCATACATACCCGACGATTATTACGACTCCTGACCCGAATGTACTGTACGAATATATATATATATTTATATATATATATATATATATATATATATATATATATATATAGCTATATATATTTATATATTATGTATATATATATATATATATATATATATATATATATATATATATTTTTTTTTTTGAGAACCTGATATCTGGAACATGGAAGTATATCCTGATATGTGCATGAACGTGGAAGAAGCGAATAATGTTTGCAAAGACAAAATGGTGTGGCGTTCTATTCTCTCTGCCTACCCCTGCGGGGAAGCGGCGTGATGGTTAGTTAGTTAGTTAGTTAGATATCTGGTGGTGTCAAAAGTCTACATAATTGGAGGGTGACTAGATGTATGGATGGACAAGTATATGTTAAGACCGAAGAGTGTGGCGCTCCATCCTCTCTGAATAACCATGCGGGGAAACAGCGTGATGGTAGTAGTAGTAGTAGTAGTAGTATATTATAGTTCCAATACAAGACCATGCAGTGCTGGTAATAAAAAAAATTACGTTTTTAAAAAACAACCTTTACTGAGAATCACGAATTTCAATCACTCGTAAACGAGCGGAGACTTAATAATAATAATTAAATAATAATAAGGAATCACGAAAGAATAAATTATTTGATCTCTCAGAAAAAATCGAGATGAATTATGTATATTTGGTGCCTCAAATGGTAAGTTATTTATTGTAGCTTGCTTTGTGTATTGAAACGACTGCCAAAATTTTCAGTCAAATATTGTTCCAATATTTATAGAGAAAAATGAACACTATTCAGCCACTGTACCATAACCTACTCGATAGGGTGGCACGACCAGTTATTGGCAGTCCCCCAGTAATAAACATTTATGGTCCCAAGTCCTGGTACCAACTCTAATGTATAAAAGTATAATATGATAAGACTTTCCATTTTCTCTATCTACCCCTGTGGAGTAGAGACATGATGGATACTAAAGTAGTTAGTGCTTTGATAAAATGCTTGGTATCTAAAAATATTTAAAGAAATATTAAATAATAAATTTACACATATCGTAGTCGTACAGGAGAAAGTGACCAACTACCAAAACGTAAAATGTTCAGGAGGGCCATTTAAGTCACTTTTGCTTGGCAACAAAATAAACGCCAATGCAGTAAGTCATTTTTAACAAGTCAATTTATTATACTTCCAAGTTTGAAATCCTTTGGGATTTTTTCAGGGCAATGTTTTTGCTAACATGTTTTTTTTTTAGAAGACCCACCAAACCACCTTATAACTGCTTTTGCACTTCACGGAATTTTACCGTCCGGCAGTCAGGTTTTGAAACATGAAAGCGACTACGATAGTTTAGCGTGATCGAATTTACCCCCAACGTGTTCACGCACCGATAAGAGCACCGATTCGAAGAAAGATGGACAAAAGCACAAGCTAATCCAAGCCAATCATCCGTTTTATATGCTAACTGACTTGCCGAACGGTAAAATTCTGTGTAATTCCGTGTAGTGCACAACCGCCCTAAGTACTACACACTCATTTCTTTCCTACTTAAAAAATATTTTAATACACATGAAATCAGATGAGACAAACTCGAGATTATTTAATAACTATAGATCGATCCACTTACTGATTTATTTAACTATTCAG
This sequence comes from Brachycentrus maculatus, assembly GCF_059751285.1. Taxonomy (NCBI): domain Eukaryota; kingdom Metazoa; phylum Arthropoda; class Insecta; order Trichoptera; family Brachycentridae; genus Brachycentrus; species Brachycentrus maculatus. The sequence goes on along the minus strand of NW_028280897.1, from coordinate 2,425,652 downwards.
AAAATTTAACCATGTGTATTGTCAGTGGTGTATTTACATATTTTTATATATTTTTTTTTATATTTTAGCATAATATGCACACACAAATGTGTGTCGGTATCTAGAAGGCCTGGAAAATGAGAGAATTTCAAGCTGCCAATAATTGGACGTTCCACCCTCCACTATAGAGACTACTTAGAGAGCCATATTGCCTTTTGTATAGACACATGTATTATTGATTGCAGACCTGAAACGATTCCGGCTGAGCCCGGAATACCAAACACCCTTTAGTGGATAAAATTTCAATATTTCATCCACCAAATCATATTTAAATCATCTGGTACTTACTTAGTGATGTATTATCATATTTTTACAGAAAACATTCCGCTTTTATCCGAGACCTATTTCTTAAACGTATTATACGCAGTAGGACCCTATTATCCGGGCCTCAATTATTCGAATATTCGATTATACGGCTATAGCGAAATCAGTTTAAGCAATTATTTATCTATAATTTATATTTGAAGCACAAACTTTGTGATTTTTTATTTTATAATTAAATGTAACTTTGTTTTAAAATCACTGTAAATATTTTATTGCAACTTAATTATAATGTCTACTGGTTTTGAAGCTAACAGCTTCTTTATCAAGACTGATTAATACTATTATATTGGTATTATAGTATTAATCAGTATTGATAATTATATTGGTATTATAGTATCAATCAGTCTTGATAAAGAAGCGGTTGGCTTCGAAACCGGTAGACATTATTTTAGTGATTTTAAAACAAAGTTACATTTTAAATATAAAATGAAAAATCACAATGTTTGTGCTTCAAATATAAATTATATATATATATATATATATATATATATATATATATATATATATATATATATATATATATATATATATATATATATATATATATATATATATATATATATATATGTATATATATATATATATATATATATATATATATATATATATAAATATATATATATTTATATATATATATATATATATATATATATATATATATATATATATATATATATATATATATATATAGGCACGTGTACGATGATCAAGAAATCCTCGTCTCAAAATTTCAAGTCGATCGGAATTATAATATATATGGACGAGAGAGAAAATATAATGATAGGCTTTGAAACCCGATGCGATGTACGTATACACGTAAATACGTACCTTTAAATGTACGTATCTTTGTGTTTAGGTATGTATCAAAGTATAGTAAAACCTTGATATAATGGTTCTATTTTTAAAGGACTTCGGATACAACGGACAAAAAATCCGGTCAAGTGATTTAAAAAATCAAACCACCCTGCTAATATTATACATAGTTAAATTCAAATGTCGTCGAATGTTAAAAAAAACTAGCGGTCATGATAATGACGTCATACGTCTTACAAAAGAATTTGAGATGTAATGCCGTCCTGCAGTCCACGACTGCACCTTGCTGGAGCAACAAAAACTATGCCAAAAGTGCAGTCATCAGTGGTAAGATCACATCTCAATGTTCTAATCATTTGTACCTACATATTTATTTTATATTCGTCAGATAACAAAGTTCAACTATATTATACGCAGTTTTGTTATTTTAGAGAGTTGATTATTAAAAAAAACGGTAAACTTCAAAAATGCAAGTAAACTTGATTCCTTTTTCAAAGCAGGATTACCGAAACCAAAAGTGTTGATATCAAAGATCAACGGCACTTCACGATGAATGTCCGAAGACAATAGTATAATTTTGTTTGTGTTTTGAATTGTTTAGTCTTTATCTAAATAACAGTGTTCATACTTTTAAAAAAAATGATTCAACGAAATAACGGACTTTTGGCTTTAACAGACACCCCTCTCCACATTAAGTCCGTTATAGTGTAGTTTTACTATACATGTGAATATTTTTCGTATCGAATTCCTAATGAAGAATAAGCCAAATATAATATATGCTTATAAATTTACCCACCATCAATTCTGCTATCTCAATATGTTAGACGAATAATGATGAAAACAAATACTGTCATTAATTGATTGATATTTAAAATTAAGACGTGGATTAATAAAATTATGAAGGGTATTACAATGATACTGAAAGTAAAATGGTCAAGTGGCTGAAGGTATTCAAACTCTGTTGATTTTCAGGGTAAAAACCGATTTAATTTATTCGATGTATTGACCGAATCGGCCGAATTGGCTGAATTGGTCAACTTGGCCAAATCAACCGAATTTTCCAAATTGACTAAGTTGATCGAATTGATAGAAATAATCTAAATAGATAGAATTGACAAGATAAATATATCGAATTGAGAGAATTGACTGAATTGGACGAAATTATCGAATAAACCGAATTAACTGAATTGACCGATTGACTGAATCGACAGAATTGATCAAATTGACCGAATTGACCGAATTGTCAAAGTGACCGAATTGACCGAAACGACCGAGTCGACCGAATTTACCGAATTTACCGATTTTACCGAATCGACCGAATTGACCGAATTGACCGAATTGACAGAATTGACCAAATTGACCGAACTGACCGAACTGACCGAATTGATCGAATCGACTGAATTGACCGAATTGACCGAATTGATTGAATTGATCAAATTGATCAAATTGACCTTATTTTTTTTTAAATTGTTAGGGTGATATTTACCATACAATAGAGCATAGTGGAAAATAAACAGTATATAGATACGACTTTTATTTTGGCAATCATACGACCAAAAGATATGCATATATCTATCGGGCATTTAAAGCAGTGCTCTGCAACCTTTTCTCACCTACGACACACTAAAATTATTCCTAGTATTCCGCGGCACACCAAAAGCTAAAGTACCTACATAGACCATTGAAAAATTATTTAATTGTAGTAATTATTACCCTCCGTAGTGTAATGGTCAGCACGCTCAGCTACCGTTATGGAGGTCCCGGGCTCGATTTCCAGGGGGGGGTTCAAAAAATATATATGATTTTTTCAGTCTAATATTTATTCAATGCCACGCGAAGCGGAGGGGTAATCACCTTTCGTTCATTTGTTAACCATCAAGATAACACTGCGTTAATGTGATGCAGTGCCCTATGCACCATTGGGGTTCGGAAAAGGGTTGAGAGTGAGAGAATTATTATATCTTACATTTTGAAAAACAGACAATATTATGAAAAATTATTTTTCATCGTGTATTAAATACATGATGAAAAATTGTAAAATGTCATATACATTGAATTTGATCGCGGCACACCTGTGTCTGGCTCACGGCACACCAGTGTGCCAAGGCACACCGGTTGCGGAGCACTGATTTAAAGTACTGCTCATTTTTTTAAATCAATTCAAAGCTCAAAATCGCGAAGCTCAGTAAAGTAGTGAGGCATTTTCACGACAAAACTTGCCGAGTATGAAGAGTCGCCGAGATCACTAATGAATTTAGGCAATTTGTTCCAAATAACGAATTATAAATTAACCCAAAGTAACGTAAAGAATTGAGAGAAAGAATACATTAAGTTCCCCTCGTATATTAAGTTCGGCTTCCCCCAAACATTTTACAGTTATGTTAGTAAAGTTAAGCTGGAGTAAAACCATTAAAATGAGTTAGATTGAAACAATATGGAATGAAATTAAGTTTCAGCGGTTTAATGAGCGGATTGCCCTTTCCCGAGGTTTAAGGCTTCTTTATATCCCCCTAATACAATTCCCGGATCCCGATTCGGCAAAGGCTTGTTATGTCGAATTGAATTATTTTTGGGACACCCTTTATTTGTATGTACATAGGAATGTCGATCCGTGATGCCGGAGTACGTTAGCAATACAGGGTCATCAAAAAATAACGCCAGCATTTAAAATGACTATTTTATTTATTGTTTCGGCATTTACTTTGTGGTAAGACATTTTTTTTTGTTGGGTTAACAATAGCAACATATGTAAAACAAACCATTAAAAGATATACATTAAACAAGCCAGTTATAGTTAATCACAGAAAAATAAAGATTAGTACAAAATATTAAGGGTAGATCTAGCAAATGAACACGTATTTATGAGAGAAAATGTGCATGTGTAAAGTGTGTGTGTGTGTGTGTGTGTGAAATTGTAAAAAAAAACATTTGTTTTTTCACCACTTGAATTTATTTTATTACCACAGTTAGTTTCGGAAGCTATGCTTCCATCTTCAGGTCTAAATATAAACTGAAACATGTTCCTTATTTATGAGGAACGTGTTTTATTTATTGTGTTTTAGTTTAAATTTAGACCTGGAGATGGAAACATGACTTTCGAAACTATTTGTCTTAACAAAATAATTTCAAGTGATAAAAAAACAAATATTTTCTTTTCCAATTTCAAAATAAGTGTTTTAAAAAAAATATTTACGATGATTCAAAATTCATGTGAGGAAAATGGAATCATTTGGACTCCGCTACATTGCACTTCACGGTCAACCCCAAGGTAGACGACTCCCGGGTAGACCACCAAAAATATGGATTGAAAGCTGGGAATCAACATTAGAGGAGGCTAATCGTTCTCAACACATTGTCGTCGGGTGGTTTTTTCTTCAACCCCGACCCTTATTAGAATACTAATTAGAGTCGTATACTAATCACAAGTAACCGCAAACCCAACTCTGATCTGTACAAAAGTGAGCAAATAGAACGCTTATAAGCGTCTCCCGCTCTCTACCATCAGTATGTTAAAAACGCGTTTCCAAACGTTTCCCGCAAACAATGTGTTAAAAACAGGACATAAGTCATTTACCAAGTACAAAAAAAAGATGAAGGTAATTCAATAATTTTGATCGTAATATATGTAAGAATAAGTAACAAAAAAATCTATGTATGCACAGTTCATCGCTCAGCATATGTCTAGTCTGTAGTGAATTTCTGCCACGCACGTGCAATAATTTCAGTCAAGATAGCGGCAGAAATTCGCTCCCATATGTGATCAAAATCCTGAATCTTTTGTGCGTACACAATGTTTTTAATGTAGCCTTTGAAAATTTAATCGAAATCGGTAAAATCAGGACTTCTTGGAGACCAGGCAATACTGGATCATCTACTCATCCAACCGTTGGGAAGCGTGCGTTCAATGTACCGCATACTTTGCTTGCACATATTAAGGTCATGCCACCTTTAAAACAAAATTGACGTTTACCAGCTACCATTCAAAAGCAGAATTATGGATAAATTATTTAGGTGCTGTATTTTTTTTTTTAATTTTGGCATTATTTTTCGATGACTCTGTATACCCTTTCCAGAATTTTGCTAACATACGCGTTGTTCACGTGAAATCTGTTACGCATTATTAATAATAATAAGAGGGACGGTCAAAAAACTCGCAAAATAATAAGAAATAAGATCAAATAAATAGTAATATTCGAGTGATGCCTCTCCAATTATTGAAGGATCAAGTCATGCTGAAAGCAGAGATGACGGTGTCTGAAATACGTTTTCATGTGCCAAGTTTTATTTCCTGAAAAATTTAATAGATCTAGCCAAAAGTACACTTGAATAGTCTTTATTTTTTGACATCTCAACATAAATGAAGAAGAATATGTAAGTCCGAGGCTGATTTAAATGAAAACTTTACACACGTGTAACATAACTTAAAATAAGTGAAAAATAACTTCTTTAATTGGAGATAATCCAGATTTATGAACAAGTATTAGGACATGGTAAAAGAAAAACATTTGTTTTTTACCACTTGAGTTTATTTTATGACGACTAGTTTTGGAAGCTATACTTCCATCTCCAGGTCTAAATTTAAACTATAACAAAATGAATGATTAACTGTTCTATAAATAGGAATAAGGGTAAGTTAGGGGCAGTAAAATTTAAAAACCATTTTTTTAATTCTAATAATAATTCAATAAATAATATATTGTTTCAAAAATTTTCACCTTTGCTTTCCATTTTTCCTTTATTTTTAAACTCCGCTCCCTTAGCTACCCCCCCCCATCCCCCTAACTTACTCCTCTCCTTACTTATAGAACAGTTAATTATTTATTATGATTCATTTGGACCTGAAGTTGGAAACATAGCTTCTGAAACTAATGGTCATAAAATAAACTCAAGTGGTAAAAAACAAGTATTTATCTTTTATAATTTCATCATGTCTTACCACAAAGTGAATGCCGAGACAATAAGTAAAAGTATTTGGACACACTCAAAATGTTGTACACTTTATAGTCCTTATAATGAAAAAGAAGAATCAAATTTTTATTGATACTTTTAAAGATACTTACTATTATATTATTTTTGACATCTCATCAAAGATGAAGAAGAATATGGAAGTCTGGGAATTTACGGGGCTGACGACCGTCATAGGCAGGTTTAAGTGATCACTTTACACACGTGTAATATTCACCAATTCTACCCATTATTGACAACCACACTACTCAAATTCTTAGAAGTTCTATATATATGAACCAATTTGGAAACATTGTTCTAGAATCACTAGAACTTCACTTGAGACATCTATTGGTGAGATGAAAAGAAGCTTTTCATTGAGCAGAAACTCTTTTATTAGTATGCGAGGTCCAAATCTTGGATTATAATCATATATTTGAGAAACGCCAGAAAATATCATTTTCGTTTTTATTATTTAACTTATAATTTGACTAGATAATTTAAAATTCCGTAAATGCCCAGACTTCCATATTCTTCTTCATCTTTGAATTGATGTCAAAAAATAATATGAAAATAACTCCAATAGTTGGAGATAATCCAGATTTGTGAACAAGCATTTGGACACACTCAAAATATTGTAAATACTTACTATTGTTTGCCTCACTTTTCCTTGTGCCTTCGTCTAAAGTTACAATTTTTCGCCAGTTCCTTGACCCGCCCATCCAGCTATTATCCGCAAAGTATACTATATTATATTTCGCATATATTAAACTCCTAAGTACAGTCGTGTGTTAGGCAGTTAGGCACCTGCGGACCTAGCGGAGGGGGTGTAATCACGACTATCCCGAGGGAATTACTATTTACGGGAACACACACTCACAGAGGAAGTTCTTAAACCGTATACATATCATTATTATTACACACATACTCGTACATCGATATACTAAGCACAAAATAGATCACATATTAACATTTTTGACATCTCAACATAGATTAAAGAAGATGATTATTAAGGTCCGAATCTTGGATTAAATTCACATACTTGAGCCCCGCCTGAAAATTTTTTTTTTATATAAAGCGTATTTGACCAGTTATTTTATTTACAACATTTTGAGTGTCCCAATACTACAAATCTGAATTATCTCAGCTTAGGGGTTATTTTAATACATTTTTTGACATCTCAACAAAGACGAAGAAGAATATGGAATTTTCACTATTTACAGGGCTTACGACCGTCATACACTAAGTTTACTGATCACTTTACACACACGTAAAATTCACCAATTCTACTCATGGTCTATCTTGGAATAGGGAAAGATTTTATTTTGCTATTTTAAGTTATTTTACTATTCATACAATCAAGTTTTTTTTTAAATTAATATAAGCTTTCACCTATTCCAATATAGATGGCGGTTATGAACTCACATGTACTGCGGCACGAGTTTGATCAACACGAGTATACATCAATACAATATGATACGAGTGTCCGAACTGAAGACTCTAAGAATCATATCAGGCAAGATTCTTCGAGATAGAATAAGAAACGCCAGAAGATGTCGTTAGGTGGGGAAGGCAACGAAGGAGACAATGGTATGCGCATGTGAAGAGAATGGAACCATCCAGACTCCCTGGATCGCTCTGTACGGCAAAAGAGACTTTCTTTCATTAAATTCAATAAAATAAAAAAATACAACATTTTGAGGGGGTCCAAATACTTGTTCACAAAATCTGGATTATCTCCAATTACAGGAGTTATTTTCATATTATTCTTTGACATCTCATCAAAGATGAAGAATAATATGGAAGTCTGGGCATTTACAAACATTTGCAAAGAACAAGGTTTCTAAATTGTTTCATATATATATATATATATAGAATTTTAGTAACATTCACCAATTCTACCCATTATTGACAACCACACTACTCAAATTCTTGGAAGTTCTATATAAGTATATGAAACAATTTAGAATCCTTGTTCTTTGCAAATGTTTGTACATGCCCAGACTTCCATATTATTCTTCATCTTTGATGAGATATCAAAGAATAATATAAAATAAAAAATAAAATAATGTTTCTTATTCCTGTTATTCCTGTTGATGAGAAATACTACAATACTTTAAGTGTGTCCAAATTTTTGTTTACATCGCTGGGTTTGTTCACATGGGAGATATTTATGTATTGATGCTAAATATCAATATATTGATACTATGTATCTATTATCAATATATGAATAGCTGCGTATCTGTTTGTTGCATACGTTTTCTGTTTTATTTATTTACGTTTTTATTTTTGCTGTTGCTTTATGGCACTTATTTTCACTTTATTGCTCTTCTCAACTTGTAAATCTTATAACTGTTTATGTTTTTTTTTATTATTATCATTTTTACTTTAGCTCTATATTAAGTCTGCATATTAATCTTCTTAACTTTTGTTATATTTTATTCTTGCTGTTTACTTTTAACTCATTTAAAATCTGTGAAATTTTGTAATTGGAATGTTACAATTACCTGTTTTATTTGTTATTCATTATTGTTAATGTATTTATGTTAATGTTCTGTTAAATTTCTAAATAAATAAATAAAGGTAAAATGGAAAAAAAACAAACAAAAAAATATTTCTTATAACCATTTTCTTATCCTGAATAATAAAATCGCCAACAAATGCAAAACGAGCAATGCATAAAATCAACTGTTTCTAGAACCTAAAAAGTTTCACTTTTAACGCGCTAGAGTCCCGAGAGTCTCCGAGAGAGAAACAAATGTTGAAAAATAAGCAAATGTAAAAATACTAGGTACTACATTTCAACGAAAACGCAATTCTCTTTCCTAAGTACAAACTAACACCCGTGTCACTAAATACACACCCCACATTTTTTTACATTATGTTATAAACTGGGATCAGTGGAAGAGAAACATGCTCGTCTGGTCTGCGAATGGTCAATGTTAAATTGTTTGTTTATGAACAGGGGTAGACAATGAATATATGAAAAGGGGGCTCGTTTGAGAGGTGGAGAGAATGGGTAGTATGTACGAGTGTATCTTAGCTTTTCCACAGACAATCATTATATTTATTGATTTTGCGTTTAATTTGTAGAACTCCATTTTAATTTATGGATTAATTTTAAATCAAACACTTATTTTTTCGCATGATAATGATTCTCATTCGTTTTATAATGCTCTAACAAGGCGAAACAATTGTCACAATATTTTTTTTTTGTGTTTTTGTTAATAAAATACAGCTTAGCAGACTCAAAAAATCTGTGTTTGATTTAAAATTAATACATAGACTATCATTATACCTTGCAGAAGAATATATTGGTAAAGATGTGAAAGATAGGAAACAGTGGTGCATCTGGTATAACAACGCAATGTATTATGCACATGACCTATTCAATTAAGCAGAGTAAACGCTGTTGAAATGCGTTCCCTCAGACAAATGTATAGAAAATCATTCTATGACAGAATTAAAAACGAAGGTATAAGAAACGAAAGTAAGGCTGAACAATGAATAATTGAAAAGATTAGGAAGAGTTCTTTGCTGTGGTATGGACATGTGGAGTGAATGGATAACGATAGAATGACTAAGAATATATATGTGGCGAATGTGAGCGGGACAACAGAATGAGGACGACCGAAAAAGGCTTGGCACGATCAGATCAATCAGAACCTAAAATCTGGCGATGTCAAAAGTCTGCGTAATCGGAGGCCATGTACTCGTATGACTAGATGTATGGATGTGAAGGAGGCGAGGAGTGTATGTCAGGACAGAAGAGTGTGGCGTTCCATCCTTTCTGCTTACCCCTGCGGGGAAACGGCGTGATGGTAGTAGTAGTAGTTGTATTCAATTAATACGTAGACTGACGTCATAATACAAAATTTACTTTATTTAGAAGGTACAAGTCTGAGTCCCCTTCAAAGAAGTCTTCTCCTCGATGCACACACTTATCCTATCGACGTTTCCACTTTTGGAAACAGTTCTGGAACACTTCTTGTATAATGTCCTTCAGCTTTTTCGTCGCATTTGCCTTAATCTCAGGAATCGTCTCAAATCTTCCTCCATCCAAAGGTCTTTTGAGTTTGGGAAATAAGAATAAGTTAAAAGAAACGAGATTAGATGAGTTGTATGGGTGGGGGGGAATCATCCCAATTAATAAAACAACAACGCTCGCAACAACGTACCATCCTGTGCATCTCAACATAGATAAAGGAAAATATGGACGTCTGGGTATTATTAGGTGTCATATGCTGCTTAAGCGATCACTTTAAACACATGTAACATTCATCATTGTACCCGTGATTGAAAACCACACCATTCAAATTTTTGGAACTCAAACATATACCACAAATCTCATTTTGCTTCATGTTTGAGTTCACGGCAGCATCTATGGTTGGTTTGAGAAGGCTTTTATTTAGCAGGGTTTTAATATTATGGTACAAAATACATCTAAACACGCGTGCATCGAAACACTTGTCACAATATATTTTGCGAAAAAGTGGTATTAACCAAGTGAAATTTAATTTAAAAATGGAGAAAAAGTATCAAGTTCTGTGATATTTTTACATCATTGCCAAATGAAATACTTTGCACTTATTCATTAAAGGAATTTTCTCTTAAACTTAAATTCGGCGATGGGCTTGTGCAAGCTCCTCCGCGCGCCCCTGCCCATAGAAAACAGAAAACTTTGCAACACAAACGGGCAACCGAGAGAGGAATGAAAGTTTATTTCCGTTGAAAGCTCACTTTGTATTAACCCTTTGGTTACCAAGATCCGATATATCGGATTTCTGTTTCTAGCAAGAAATACCTGATCCGTCGGATCAGACGTCATGATTTATAAAGGTATCATATACATTTTGGACAGTATGTTAAGGATTTCTTCAGGGTTGTGTAAAAATTTTCGATTCAAATTATGTTTTTTTTAAATAATTATATTTCAAAATTTTGAATTATTGATCATTAACATCTCACAATTAGTTGTAATATTATAACAATTTAGGTTTGAAAAATACTTAGAAAGAAAAGAGAAAAACAAAGCACAATAAACCAATTTTGTGTTTACCGCGAAAGGTAAGTTTTGCAAAGCTGTGATATTCTAACTAGCAAGTTTTGAAAATAGTTGCCAGATGCGAATACTGGGTGTAAAGTGGTATGACATCCGTCAGGAATGATAATGTGAGGAGAAGAACCCAACAGCCCCTCATACTGGAAGTCCTGAAGAGGAGAAGGCGCCCGTATACCTCGCCCCCGTCATGGAGAACCTGGTTGCCAAGGTGTTGGAGGTGCCCAGCAATGCTGTGACAACAAGAAGACCAGCATCACCCCCCACCATCAGCAGTTGAATATTCACAATGACGAGAGCTCAACAAGCTGCTCTCCGGCTCTACCATACTCAGGAAGGGCAACATCTTGGCCATGCTCCAGCCCAAGAAGACCGAGAAGAAGGCACAATAATACGGCGGCGCCACTTTCCCCCCTTCAGACTCAGCCCATAATGTTTTGTTATCTTTCATTATCATTTTCATATCATAATCCATATGTGTATAAGCGCCCTTGAGGTAGTATTTTACGAAAATGGCGCTATGTAAATCATCCAAGATTATTTATTTTTATTGATTACATTGTATAACAAAAAAATATATTTTACCAAGCGTATGACAGTAGTTAGCCCTATTCCCAGACATCCATATCGCCTTTCGTCTATGTTGAGATGTCAAAAAAAACATTTTTTGTTTTTCTGACATAGTAACCCCAAAAGTCATAGTAATCCAAAGGGTTAACACCCAGCGCCACGTCGCATCGCCCCATTAGAGAACGGGAAATATTTCATTTGAGTCAATCGATATAATACGTTTTGTAACATACTTATTAAAGCTAAATATAATAAAGTCTTTCAGGTGGGGGGGGGAGCTCGCCAGGGTCGGGCCACAGCAGCTGACAGACCCTGAATAATTCAGTTTCCAATTATGGAAAAGTTGCTTTACTGCTTTGCAAACTACAGCCAACTCACGGCTCTAAATTAATGCACAACACCTATGCAAAAATTATGAGACCTGGGTGTGGATATTTGGCTGCAAATAAGTGATGGAGATTCAAATGTAATACGATTAGAAGAATATTTATGTGGAATTATGAATCTGCAAGCGTAAACACCGTGTTTTAAATCAATAAAAAAAAGCCGATGATTTGTGGCACATTTATTAAAACTTTATAAAATTAAAACATTTTGAGTGTGTCTAAATACTTGTTCACAAAATCTGGGTTATCTCCAATTACAGGAGTTATTTTCATATTATTTTTTGACATCTCATCAAAGATGAAGAAGAATATGGAAGTCTGGGCATTGGTTCATATATATAGAACTTCCGAGAATTTGAGTAGTGTGGTTGTCAACAATGGGTAGAATTGGTGAATGTTACACGTGTGTAAAGTGATCACTTAAACCAGCCTATGACGGTCGTCAGCCCAGTAAATGCCCAGACTTCCATATTCTTCTTCATCTTTGATGAGATGTCAAAAAATAATATTTATAAAATTAAACTAAAACTTTGCTTTTAACCACTTATACTCGTACATATGATTACGATTTACAATAATCACCCTCACAGGGTTTTCCTGTGCCGATAGTACATTTTACAGTGCGTTTGTATAAAATTATATGAAAAGAAAAATTTATAAAATAAAACTTTGTTTTTATCCACTTTTATTTTTGGTAATTTTCTTCAACCGGTTTCGACAAGAACCTTTATTTCTTCAGGGATGAATATATATCCATACTAAGGATTTCATGCTGCTTTATACTTGGGATGATAATACATATACAAACTCTGTTGGAGTCAACATCCCAAGAGCTACAAGCGGAGGCACAAACAGATTCTTAGGATCTAGAAAAAAAGAAGAAGAATATACTCTCTACCCTGATGATAACAAGGTTCTTGTCGAATCCGGTTGGAAAAAGTACAAAACATAACAGTAGATAACAAAGATTTGGTTATAATTTATAATTTTTCATTTTATATGATATTATAAAAAAAGTTTTGTGAAATGTACCATCGGCACAGGAAAACCTAGTAAGGGTACCTTGCTGTTAATTATAATCATTTGTTTAATAAATAAAATTATTTAGGTTTTTTTTTTAATACTGAAATAACAATAATTTTCAATATTTTGAGTGTGTATCTTCAATTAATAGTTATTTTTTGTGATTTTTTCTGCATTGCACTAACAATTCATTACCTAATTCCTTATTTCATCCATCCATTTGAACTATTAATTTCATCGAACTTTTAGCGAAAAATTGACGATGAGTGTTATAAACGTGATTGGAAGTAAACGTTTTCCGAAAAAAAATACATTGATGTATTGTGTACTGCGTACAACGTTTTTTAAAATAACAATGATCCATTACCTTTGACAGCAAATGGTCGTTTCGGTAGAAAAAAATAACAAAGGATAAATGGGAATGCGCACATGGAAAAATGACCTTTGGGAAATACGCTTAAATAACAAAAAAAATATATAATTAAAATGTAACTTTATTTTAAAATCACTATAAATACTTTATTTTAACTTTAAGTTCTCACTAATACTCAAGTGACTCACTCATTTGATAAAAATAGAGGTCTGAATATATTACACACATGCAAAAGTGGACTAAATTAGATTACTTAGAAATATTACAAATTAAAAAAGCAATAAATAATAATTTACACCTAATAAATACACAAGTAAATGGTTTTTCTAAAAGTCCGTTATCAAATATTATATTATCCAATCAGTCATCATCCCTGATCCCTTTTGACTGTGACTGCCAATCAACACAAAAAATAAAGGCACTTGAGATCTACCCAAGCTCCTTTGCCTAACCGTCATAATATTTTGAATTTTGTTAAGTAGATAGTGTTTAGTATTTATCAGTTTTGGTAAAGAAGCGGTTAGCTTCGAAACTAGTAGGTAGACATTATAATTAAGTTATAATCAAATATTTATAGTGATTTTTAAACAAAGTTACATTTTAATTACATAATGAAAAATCACAAAGTTAGTGCTTCAAATTTAAATTATAAATAAAAAAAATATTCGAATGCAGTTTTAACATATGGACGAATAGTGACTATAAAAGGGTTAATACGTCACGTATATAATTACGTAAGATATCCATTTTCCCAGCTACGATGATCATTTAAAATTTAATTTGACTTGATAAACACATATTTTTCTGCAATCTATTGTGACAGGTGTTTCGATGGATTCAGAATCATTATCAAACACAGTAAAATAAAAATTACAATGTTTAATAATGATGCTGAATACATCATAACACGTGTCAGTATAAGTATACGAAATATGTTTTTTTAATACCAATTAAAATTAGACGATTATGTGGAAAATCCGTTGTATGACGGAATTAAAAATGAGGATATTAGAAAGGAATGTAAAGTTGAACTTAGGATACTTGAAAAGATTAAGAATAGTTGAATAAGGTGGTATGGATATGTGGAGTGAATGGATAACGAAAGAATGACTGCAAACGTATATTTAGCAAATGTTAACGGGAAAATAGAACGAGAAAGGCTAAAAAAGACTTGGCACGAACAGATCATAGCCTAAAATCTGTCAAAAATCTACTTAATTGGAGGGCAAGTATGGATATGAAGGGTACTAGGATTATATGAAGCTAACCCAAAAACAGTTGATTAGCTTATGACAGGTCATAAGCCCTGTAAATACCTAGAATTCTATATTCTTCTTCATCTACGTTGCGATGTAAAAGGCGTCTCTAAGTATGTAAAATAATCCGGCTCGGTTCTTGCAACTGTTTTACTTGATGTGAAGGATGTGCCTCTAGCGAGATAGCGGGTGTTTTTGCCTAGAATTTTCACTCATGAATTACATAAAATTATAGTCACTTTAAACATAAAGAGTAAATCCACTCACGATTAGGCTATAAAACTTTAAAAGTTGAATCTTGAGTAGGGTCATGATAAGCGGTGTTGCATAAGCCGTAGTAGCTATATTTCAGAGTCACTTGGACGTTAGGTAATTAAAAAAATTAGAATGTGAAGAATGTGAAGGATGTGAATAAAGCTAAGAGTGTATGTCAGGACAGAAGATTGTGGCGTTCCATCCTGTCCGTCTACTTCCACAGAGAAATATCGTAAAGATAGTACGGCTGTCCAAACTCAAAACACAGTGAGGGACATTTTTTGTAGTACGTTTTTTTTTGCATTTTTGGACTAAGTAGATTCTACTTAGTAGAATCTTATTAGTACTTTTTTTGGATTTTTGTACTTTTAATAGTACTTTTTTTGCATTTTTGGACTAAGTAGATTATACTAAGTAGAATCTACTTAGTCCAAAAATGCAAAAAAAAACGTACTATAAAAAAATGTCCCTTACTGTGTTTGAAGTTTGGACAGCCGAGTAGGAGTAGTGGTAAAATTTTAATGAAATATGCATAAATTTTAACCACAAAGTGACTGCCGAATCATTTAATGAAATCAAACTTCGATGTTCTATACAATTTGAATTTATTACAAGGCATTTTCGTTTTCTTTTGTTAAGTAAAAACGTATTTATTTTTAATGGGACGATAATAATATCCATGCTCCTTATATATGAATACCGAAATCTCCTTAGATATATAAAGTTCTTTGTATCCATGAAGAATCGTCTTATAAAGTCTTTTATTATTTATGTTGATAGCTTTAGAAAATTTCCGACTATTCCGTTCATTATTATTCTGCCCTACTTAGCAGGGAGGTTCTCAAAAGAGCGAAATTCGGGCAAAGTCGAGAAAACAAAAACTGCCATAAAGAAACTCTGAATTCTAAAAATCTGATACCCTAACAATGTATATCAAACTATGTATTCAAACCTTATCCGCACCCCAATGGTGCATAGGGCACTGCATTATATAAACGCAGTGTAATCTTGATCGATAACACACGAAGGAAAGGTGATCAGCCCTTCGCTTCAGGTAACAGTACAGGTTAATATTGAATAAATATAAGAGTGAAAAAAATCACTTATATTTATTTGACCTCCTCTGGGAATTGAACCCGGGATCTCCAGAATGGTAGCCGAGCGTGCTGACCATTACTCTACGGAGGCGGACAATGTATAAGTGTCAAAATATAATACATATGTACTGATCTCTTGCTTCGTTTCATATGTACAGTGTTAATGAGATCCATACTTTAAAATTCTTTATTCCTGACCTTAATAACAATTAAAATAATATATCACCCACTCCTTTCAACAACGTCATAAGGCGTTTGTCCACTACATGGAATTACACGGAATTTTACCGTCCGGCACGTCAGTAAGCGTTTTAAAACGATGATTGCCTAATGCTTTTGTCCATCTTTTTTCGCATCGGTTTGTGAACACGTTACTCGTAAATTCGATCAGCTAAACTGTCGTAGTCGCTTTCATTTTTCAAAACCGTATTGCCGGACGGTAAAATTCCGGGTAGTGGACAAGCGCCCATATGGTATATCAAAAAACTTGATTTTTCAGGAGATCGTTTTTATAGTTTAAAAATATAATGAAATGTATTAAAAATTAATATCAAGCCATGTATTATACTTTTTACTGCGCAACAGATCTTTTAAGGTAAAACCTGAATGATTTTTCTCCATTCGAAAAATAATTAGTATATTTAAAAAAATAATAGGACAATACCTTTTCTTCAAAATGCAAAAACAGCACTTTCTGCCCTGTAGCGGGTAAATATTAATTTAAAAATATGCCGCTTTTGCTGGGATATAGTATTTTTTTGGGCATTCCGAAAAGATGCACAACTGACGATGACACAAAATTGACGATATTTTTATATATGATGTTCTTGAAAGGAGTTAATGAGATCGATGCTTTTAAATTCTTTATTCTTTCCCTTAAAAAGAATAATAATATTATAATATAAGTCTATATTTGAACTGATGATGGAATGGTTATTCACCGGTAGTCATGAAGTAGGCCGACTAAGGCCATACTCGCAAAAACAGATCTCATTTAGCGTTCGGCAGCGCTAGAAGCCGCACGTCATTTCCCGTCTGATTTTTTCAGAATATACTAGTACTTATATTGTTTTTTAGAATAAAGATTGAAGAAAAAAAAATTAACTCATCACTTTTTACTTTTACTACGAATGTGGGATAGGCGATGATTGTTTGCAAAGACAGATTGGTGTGGCGTTCTATTCTCTCTGTTTACACCTGCGAGGAAGCGGCATGATAGTTTTTTATTTAATTAGTTATAATATTTTTCTTACTTAAAGAAAACCACTAAAAATTCGGAACTTGTTTATATGCTTTCATTGTCACCATCTGTGGTTGAGTTGAGCAAGCTTTGCCGCTTAGGCTCACAGAAATAATATGAAATTATAATATGTAAATGCGTAAGATGTCAAAATAAATATATAACTCCTAAAATGAGAAATTGAACAAAGATTTTGACTCTCAAAATATAAGTAATTATTTTATGTATTTTCCATATATTGGCGGTCTCGCTGTTCGCGACCCTTTTCGGGGTGCGTAACTTCCGCGGTAAGCGAGGGACCGCTGTATTATTTGTGTAATATTGTACTGTGCGTGGTACATTTCTCTTCTCCCGAGTAAGATCCATTCAGCGCCTTCGGACAACAATGGGTACGGATCAAAAATAAAGAAACGCCATTAAGGCAAAGGAAGTTTCTTTATCACATCGCTCGGCCCGCCACAAAGGAACTCTGGCGGAGGTGTTCCATCCCGACGGGCCTCCTTACCTTTCAAAATCAGCCAACTCCACTATTTGGTTAAACTCCACACTAAATAAAAACCTAACTGCGAATGCTAAACTGGCAGTACACAACGAAGTCCAGTTTCAACCCTAATGGAGGGTAAGAGTGTATTTTTTATTTATTTATTTATTTTTCAAAACACATTACATACATAAGTCATATATATAATATTTCCGATTAGTAATTTCTATTTTAGTAGACTGAATGCAGTGAAAATGAGGTCTCTCAATGGAATATGCGACAAAATAATGTAAGATAGTTGTTTGAAGGGTGAAATTAGAGAAGAATACAAGGCTGAGATAAGTATAATAAAAAAATAAGAAAGGTGTGTTGAGATACTTAGGATATGTTAATCGAGTGGGTGAAGAAAGAACGGTAAAACAAATTTATGAGGCGTATGTTTAGTAGTTTAAAGTAGAAGCAGAGGAAAACTTGGCATGATTAAACATGTCAAATGCTTGGGCGTGAACAGGTCAGAAGTCTGACATTTATGAATAAAACCAGTTCAGCGCTATGGTTTTCAGAAAGATTCCGATGAAACAAGTGAAGATGTAAACAGGAATGGAGAAAAAGTAAGGAAAAGAAACCTTAAAATACTGTTCTAACTAGGAATTCAATACTAAAACATTAAAACGCTAAAAAAAACCTTTTCCGTTTCCTACGTGGATCTGGCTTGTTTTGTTACGAAGAGGCACAATTGACTTCCCTTCGGTACACCGTCCGTAAGTCTGTCCGCGCCTACATTTACGTCCTTTCATTACGTTGTTATTATCAACTATAATCATTCGCTGCTTACACCTCAAGAACCCCGCTGGAAATTTCTATACTAATGTCAATATAATTACCTATTCTTTTGAAAACCACGCTGAAATTTAATTTTTAAACTGACGTTTGGTGGCGAAAACCTGGGTCGAAAAATTTTGACAAGCAGCCATATTTTCAAAATAAAGATCAAAGCAGAGTGAACGCTGTTGAGATGCGTTCCCTCAGATGAATGTATAAAAATAGTTGTTTGACAAAATTAAAAATATACATATTAGAAAGAAATGTACGGTTGAACTAGGTATGATTGAAAAGTATTTAAAAAGTTAAAAGATGATAAAAAATAGAGAAAAGTATTTTTGACAAATGTTAACGGGAAACAGAACAGACTGCCATCTGACTATTCGAATATCTATCATATATCGTTTTGTCGCTCATTTGTACGAGAGATTGCATTTCGACAGCATCACAGTCTACTTTCGTCCTATTTTTTATTCTATCCATTAGGGCTGGAATAATTTTTCTCAGTCTTCCCCCGCTTCAGTTTCCAACAATATTAGCCGCAAAAGTATGTTTTACTATTATTTTTTCACTCATTCGATTCACAAGTCCAAGCCATCTCAACACACTATTCCTATTTTAATCAAAAATTTTATCGATAATTGTTATCGTAGCCCTGCATTATTTCCTTATGACCATTCGTGGAACGGAAGGTCTGCTGACGACAGTCAACCGTCCGCCTTCTCCTGAGGAGTTTTACGTAGTTTCTCCCACCAATGAGTAAAGTCTGAGAAGTTCCTGATTGGCTCACACTAGATAATCCCTCCGGTTCCCAACACAGATTAAAATAAAAACATTTTTATTTAGTTAGAAGAACGTACAGTAATAGGCAAGGTAAATAATAAATACAATGGAACATTCTGAGGATGTGTTATTATTGGCTTATAAATTAATATGAAAAATCACGAGACTATGGGTAACATTATTATTGCAATCTGTAGTGAAGTAAGGGAGATATGAAGGTTTAAACTTTAGATATTTTAATAAAACGAAAAACGGACACCGCTATACGTCATAAAATTTTACGTCATCGGGTGTGTTATGGGGCGTATCCCTTTATGTATCTGCTTTATAGAGCTGTAATAGTAGTAATGTGGATTCGTTTCGGTGACGTCATTCGTTACCAACTTACTAAAACAACGCTTACAAAGACATATCTTGCAAAAGAAAATGATGAATGAAAATATTGATTATATCGGCTGTTATAAACACAAAACGAGTCTTACACAATCCTTAATAGGTTGAGAATGTTAAATTAGATATTCCTCCCGAGTTATAATACTCTATTCCCATCTAAAAAAAGTTTGACACGCTATCATGGAGAAACATGTTAGTTTAAAACTAAAAAAAATACTTTCACTGATTTAAGAGCACCTTTCATTCCATTCAGTATTCAGTTTTGATAGAGAAGCCATATTTTAGATCCCAACATACCTTTGAAGGTATTACAAGCCAATGTTCCTCCTTTTGACACAAAGCATTCCTAAAATACTCCTCACGTGGGCGATCTGTTCCTTAATACATTTTAATGAAATTCTTAAGAGTTAATAAGAAGAAATTCAAAATTCAAATTATGTTTGATATTCAAAAAAACTTTTTCCTTATAATAGTCTAAAAATATGACAGGATATGAAGGCGCTTACAACGCTGGTGTTATATTACATCACAGATGGAAAATTAATTAATTTCTAAGATATTGAGATCCATCAAAAATAATATTGAAAGTGTCTCAACATAATATGAAACATGTACAATTAATCTTATTTATAACAATTTAGAAATACAACACTTTGAGTGTGTCCAAATACTTGTTCACAAAATCTGGATTATCTCCAATTACAGGAGTTATTTTCAAATTATTTTTTGACATAAATAAATCCTATAATTGGAGATAATCCAGATTTTGTGATCAAGTATTTGGACACACTCAAAATGTTGTAACTAAATTAACTGGTAAAATTATAATTTAAAATAATAAAAAATGGCAATGATATTTTTTGGCGTTTCTCATGTGTGTGTTTATAATTACATTCGGACCTCACATATAAACTACGATCAATTTAAAAATACCGATACAATGAAACTTCGAGTTACGAACGGATAAAATCCCTACTTTTAAATGTCTCGACTTGCGAACAGAATTTTGTTTTACGTACATAAAGCGCTGAATTGTAAGTCGTTGGCTCAAGTACTTGATTCTACTATCATCATATGTATGCCCAGGTGTGCGTGTGTTCGCGTGTAAAGAAAGAATTTTTGCGAAAAATACTGAATTTGAGTGCGTCCAAATACTTGTTCACAAATCTGAATTATCTCCAATTAGGAGTTTTATTTCGTTTGACATCTCAACATAGATGAAGAAGAATATAGAAGTCTGGCGATTTGCTGGGCTTACGACCGTCATAGCAAAGGATAAATTAAAAGGATATTTTCTGGCGTTTCTCATGTATGTGATTATAATGCAGGATTCCGACCTCACGTACAAATGAAAAACTTTTTGCTCAACAAAAAAGCTTCTTACATCCCACCATAGATGTCTCTAGTGAAATTCTAGTGATTCAAGCACTACGCTTCGAACTTGAACCATATATACATATATAGACGTTTCAAGAATTTGAGTACTGTAGTACTTCGTAATCGTAGGTAGAATTGGTGAATGTTACACATGTGCAAAGTGAACACTTAAACTAACCTGTGACGGTCGTAAGCCCTGTCAATGCCCAGACTTGTATATTATTCTTCATCTATGTTATGATGTCAAAAAATATATACATGTATAAATACTTAGAATAGGTCAGGACTAAATTTAGGGATGTAGAAAACCAATCATTAAAGCCTCTCTCGATTTGTGTAATTAATACCCCCTGCCTCTCTCGGCCCCGCCTTTCCCCCTCCTCACCGCCCTTCCTCCGAAAAAATTCGCGGCTCATTAGGACAGACCACATCCCCGACGTCACGACACGCAACACTCCAGTTCATTACGCTACCTAGGGGAGGCGAACCAATCGTGGGCAGTGTCCATTGACCATAACATTGCCACACCAACATTTTATTTTTAAAATTATTTATTTGGCAGTCACCCAGTTAAATGATGTTTCTGCCAGTGTCAAGTTTGTACATAAAAATAATAGAAAATAATAATAACAATTAATACAAAATTTTCATATTTTATTAATTGTTTCGGCATTAACTTTGTGATGAGACATTTTATTTTTTTTTATTTATTTTTTTTTTATTGAAAGGAAGAACAACAGTTACAATATATGATACATCAGAATACAAAAATTAAAATCATGAGTACCAATTACAGTTCTCCACAACTATGCATAAGAGAGGTCTATATAAAGGAAGAGATATGAGACAAGGATGTGATAAAGAGAAAAGGAGATGGCAGTGATAGGAAAAGAAGAAAAGGAAAGGACAGGAATAGAATTACCTTTTTAGGTTTATAAGATTTCGAACAATTTAGCTTTAAAGTTTGAAAGATTGGAGTAGAACATATCAAGGTGGGTACAACATTTATTGAATTTCCCACAACTTCGATAAATAAAGGAATTTTTTAAATAGTTTTTTGATGGTGCTGGATTATAAAAAGGATGACTTTGTCTATTGATTCTAATTGGACAATGGAAAGGTAAGACATGTTGCAATGATAAAAGAAAACACTTGTTTTTATACCACTTGAGTTTTATTAAAGACTACTAGTTTCAGAAGCTAAACTTCCATCATTCAGGTCTGAATACTAACTGACTAGTCTTTAATAAAACTCAAGTGGTCTAAAAACAAGTGTTTTCTTTAATCATTACAAAATTTCATATTTTAAATGCGTTTGGCTCTATCATTTTAGAAATTATACTCGCAATTCTAGAATTAGGTTCAGAAAGAAGGGTGGATACTTGGGTGGGGAGCTGGATTCCTGCCCGTGTTAAGCTATTTAGAAAGTTCTCCTTCTCTGTTGTGAGCGACACTAAAAGAACGTATGGTTTGCATCCCCTATATCTTGTCCACATTCGCAATATGGTGATGTGACGCACTTATCTTATAGAGATGCACAGGCAGTGTGCAGTGTCCAAAACTATAACATGTACTAATTACTTACACGTAATTATTATTTTAATACAATACTCAAACTCATTCAATTTAAATTCATTTCGACAGAAAAATTATATAAAATCATGGATTTCAACTACTGCCTTGTTGTGTATATAACATTTTTTGTGACACAGAACACAACAAACTTGTTTTTTGTAATAAAGAATTGTGTGTAACCTCACACCAGTCTGATGATGTTGGTTACGATGAAACCCTGTAGCTAGTCAAATTAAATGAATGCGGAAAAAAATACATAGTTGTTATTTTATTTTATTAAATTAACGTAGGCGACTAGAGGCTTTGAGAATCGCACCAACGATCTCCCAGAGTTTTAGAAACTGTGCAACATGCCGTATTTGCAAGAATCCCACGAACGTCTGCTCCGGCCCGATGCCCTGCCCAGGTATTCTGAAAATGAAGCGAGCTATCTCCACACGGGCACGGCGCGGGTGAAAGCAAGTTGGGAAATATGGAATTTCGAGTTACCCCTAAGCTTGAAAGGGTAGAGCTGTTTGATTTTGCCCGTCTGCCACTTAATGCTCTGTTCAGTCAACTGAATTTGAAAATCTTCCCCTGCGGTGAAAATGCTCATCCACCCCGCCGAGGAGCGACCACTACGTAGCAAGAACAAGACCTTTTCATCCCTCTGACTTAATTCTACTATTTCTGTTCCAACCCTTTTTGCAAACACCCTCCCTAGATAAGCGGTTAACTTGCCGGCCCGAGACGGCGGGGGCTTTATATTCCTTTGACACCGACGCCCTAAACTGTTCTTTTGGCAAAATTTAACGATGCTATTTGTTATTTTAGGTACTGCAGAATACTGAAGCATCTTTCTTGGCCATTTAAAAACGGTGTTAAATTTAAATTGCCGTTTTCCTAAGGCTTTTACATGGGTAATTAATATCCCTCTATACAACATACGATCTAATATAAAATTTATTAACATGATTTCTTATGTATATACATTTACATATTAATTTATATTTTATTACAAATTTGTTGAAAGTAAGCCGTTATTGAAGTTGGATTCATTTCTTGAATGTTTTCTGCAGATACTTTGTGGCACATTTTAAAATATCTTTATAAATTTAATTAACATTGTTTTCACCATTTTTTTAGTAATACAATTCAACCTACCGGTTTCAACAATACATTGTCATCATCAGGGTTTATTTTAAATCAAAAACATTAAAATACTCTCACCAAAAAGGATAGGATTTTTAGGATTTTTATGGAGAGTGTGGAAGTTTTTGGTGAGAGTATTTTAATGTTTTAAATATTTTTGATTTAAAATAAACCCTGATGATGACAATGTATTGTTGAAACCGGTAGGTTGAATTGTATTTAAAAAAGTGGTGAAAACAAAGTAAATTAGTTTTATTTAAAAATGTTGGATTCATCCGTTATGTAGTGAGTGAATTTTAAGGGGCGAATTCAAAACAAAAATATATTATATTTATAATATCCTTAGTTTGTACGCTGTGGGAATTATTTTACGTATTAAAATCTCCCTTTGAGTTTTCTCTTTGTCTGTTCGGATATTAAAAAACTTGTAATTTTTTAGGCGAGATAAGTTTGTTAATATAAAAACCCACCTTTAAATGAATTTTCATTAATAAAAAAACTATCATGCCGCTTTCCCGCAGGGTCTCACTAAGATAATAGATCGCCACACCACACTTTCTTTTTAAACTTTCTTCGCCTCTTCTACATTCAAACTTCTCCTCATACATAACCGCCGGTTATTCCGACTCCTTACAACATTCAAGTATATGAAATGCTCGATCGTGAAGATTTCCTCGGCCTTCCCCTGATTCTTTTTCCAACTACATTTGGATCATAAATTTGTTTTATTGTTCTTTCCTCATTCATTATTTCCATTTGTTCAAACCATCTCAAGACATATTTCCTTATTTTATCGGTAATGCTTATCTTACCCATGCATTATTTCTTTATTTCACTATATTTGAATATCCATCAAATATAGCAGTGCCCTAAGCACCATTGAATCTGGAAGAGGCTATGACTTTCAAATACATAATTTAATAAATTATGCAAGTAAATATTTTTTTATATTTAAATTATCATCTTGTTTATTTAATTTAATGCTCAATATAATTAATTATTTTTAGCGAAAAAACTTTAAAAATCACTTATATTTATGTTTTTTTTAATACAAGTGTTTTGGCTTCGAATTTTCACTAATGAATTACATGAAATTATAGTTACTTTAAACACAAAGAGTAAATCCACTCACGAGTAGGCATCGGCTATAAAACATAAAAAGTCATTAGAAGCGGTGTTGCATAAGCCGTAGCTAGATTTCAGAGTCACTTGGACGTAAGGTAACTAAAAAAATACAAATGCACAATAATTGCCGAATCGTTTAATGAAATTACATATTTTTACAATATTTTTGCCCTCTTACGAGCCGAATACTTGGTAGACGAACACCTAACCACTGCACTATTTATCATTACCAAAACTGATCATTACTCACATCATTAAGGCGGGTTAACTCCTTTATGCCAGTAACATATGAAATATACATGTGTATATTAAATCTTACGGCACACGTCTCTTACGGCAGAAAGTAGCGTGGCTTCGGAATAATTAATTATTCAGAATAGAGACATCCATCTCGTGTCACCGGTAATCCTGAAAGGTCCAGGCACATTCCCTCCTCGCTCGTCCACTGTTTCCCATAAAAACGAGACAGGATTCGGAAAACCCACGTTATATAAACTATATATATATATAACGTGGTAATATTTTTTCTTTGTAAATTAGTGGGTGTATAATAATAAAATAAACAACGTGTTGCTTTGTAATTAAAGAAACAACAATAAAAGTTTATTCTAAAATAATATTTTATAAATTACATTTAATTGACAGTTCACAATATTTTGCTATATGAAGTCTTTCGTTTTTTTCAGTGCGACGCATGCGCGTCTGGTGGTAGATTTGCGCGATCTGCTTTACCGACTGTCACAATATTGAGAGTTGGTACTATATGTAGGTACTTAATAAAATATATAGGTAGGTATTTTATTACATATATATATATATATATATATATATATATATATATATATATATATATATATATATATATATATATATATATATATATATATATTTATATATATATATATATAAATATATATGTATATATATATATATATATATATATATATATATATATATATATATATATATATATATATATATTTATATAAATATATATATATATATATATATATATATATATATATATATATATATATATATATATATATATATATATATATACGCTCAATTTTATTTAAATACATTTTGATTTTTTTAGTTTTTTTTAACATGTATTGAAAAAATATTTTTATAATTTTTCTATAACTCATTATTACCTTTCAATTACTTTTTTCTTTTCAAAAACATATATTTTTTCGAAGAAAACTTATTTTCTCGATGCAAAAACGGTATTTAAAGAAACAATTACGTCAAATGCTACGTGCCTTTAAAGAAAATTTGGTCGCTATTAAACGAATTCTTGGCGAAAAAATAATAAAACACCAATTATTACAGTCTAAAAAAAGATGTGTTTTTAATAATAAAATACAATTTAGTAGACTCTAAAGATCAGTGTTTGAATTTAAAAATTTATGTGTAAATAACTTTATTATGGGGTTTGACCTAAAATATACTTAGTAATAATTGATACCAGATTTTTCAGAGCTTTTAATTTAGATGCTTCCTCTTTTACAATGACATCCTCTTAACATTTTTTATAATCAAGTTTGCTTGGAGACAAGAGACCAGTTTTTCAAAAAAAAATTAAATAGTATTAACTTAAATTACCTATCTACCTAACTAACCATCACGTCGCTTCTCTGCAGGGGAAGGCAGAGAAAATAGAATGCAACATCACTCTGTCTTAGCAAACAATCTTCTCATCTTCCACGTTCATGCATCTCCTCTCCGATTATTTCGACTTCAGATCTGACCACTTAAAGAATTATAAATACATCATGCCATCCTCTGCTTCCTCGTAAATAAGTTTTACTCTTTTTTCACCCATTTGATTCATTCACATTACCATAACTATCTCAACACTTCTTTTTCTGTTCGTGTCATGTTAGGTCCAGTCGATCACTTGAGAGTAATTGTCCTTGTCTCGGGCAGCTCTAAACAGCATCTCGACGGTCCAATCTCATATATTCCGGAGCCAGGAGATCTGTCTTCTATCCATTTTTAATTGATGTTTTACATAGGAAATACCACTATTTCTTAAAATCTACTGTGACACGTGTTTCGATGCATTCCGCATCATTTTCAAACACTGTATCAAATACGGTGTTTGAAAATTATGCGTAATGCGTCGAAATACGTGTAACAGTAGATTTTAAGAAATATTGGTATTTACTAACTAAAGCATAAATTAAAAATGGATAGATTTTACCACAAAGTTACCGCCAAATCAATTAATGAAAATATCTTTTTAAAATTAATTAACTTTGTTTTCACCACTTTTTTATTAATGCAATTTAACCTTCCGGTTTCGACAATACCTTGTCATAATCAGGGTTTATTTTAAATCAAAATATTAAAACATTAAAATACTCTCACCAAAAACTTCCACACACTCCATAAAAATCCTAAATTTAGATTTAGGATTTTTATGGAGTGTGTGGAAGTTTTTGGTGAGAGCAATTTTAATGTTTTAAATGTTTTTTTATTCAAAATAAACCCTGATTATGACAAGGTATTGTCGAAACCAGTAGATTAAATTGTATTAATAAAAATGTGGTAAAAACAAGGTTAATTAATTTTATAAAGATATTATAAAATGTGCCACAAAGTATCTGCGGAAAACATTCAAGAAATCAATGAAATGTCTTCTGCCAACACCTCGTCGGCCCTCTATTTTCTCTTCTCAACAAACCTTTCCTAATCTCTCAATAACGCTAATCTCGGCCTTGCATTCTTTCCTCAACATATGTAAATATACTGACTTATAATACGTCTTCCTCTTCTTCATGTGGCCTGTTTTTAAGAGGGATTGGCCTCCAGCAATGTCGATTCCCAGTTATCGATCCATCTCTTTGGTGGTCTGCCCGGGAGTCGTCTACCATGGGGTTGGTCGTAGGTACATGGCAATGTAAGGGAGTCTGGATGGGTCCATTCTCCTCACATGCGCATACCATTGATACGTAATCGTGATAATAAGCTTACTTCGTTCGACAGCCATCGCCTGAATATTATATCATGTGCGATGTGAAGCGAATGGAGATCGGGGATTGGCGTCACTCGTGAATTTCAGAAATGGCAATCGCCGACCGCGCGGTGGGAAATTAGTTTAGGCAGTTTCAACTCCCCTCAGGTGGGAATGGTCCACATTCACCCCCTGCATATAGAAGCGCCCACCCCCTTCTCTGTGTAAACACCTGCGTTTACTGTACGGTAAAGTGCGGATAGATGCCATCCCCGAGAGATGCCAACATTTGTAAAAATAAACGAATTGTCCAAAGTTATCCTTAAAATTAGAGTCAACATGATCAAAATAATAATAATAAAAAAAATTACATCTCAACATAGATGAAGGAGAATATGGAGACAGGGCATTTACGGGGCTTACGACCGTCAAAGGCTGGTTTAAGTGATCACTTTACACACGTGTAACATTCACCAATTCTACCTATTATTGACAACCACATTTCTCAAATTCTTGGTTTTAAATATATGAACCAATTTTGAAACATTATTCTTGTATCACTAGAACGTCACTAGAGACATATTTTGTGAGATGAAAGATTTTTTTTTACTAAGCAGAAACTCTTTCATTTGTTTGTGAAGTCCAAACCCTGGATTATAATCACACACATGAGAAACGCCAGATAATATCATTTTCATTTTAATTTGCTAAAAATAACAAATAAATAAATTGTCATAACATTTCAATTTTATACATTTCGTGGTGAACTTGATTTAATAAAAATTATTTGATTTAATAAAAACAACATTATACAGCTTTTGCCACTTTTGTTTTACTCGACCAGTTTCATTGTTACCGTCATCATCAGAGGGGTTGGTATAGGTATCGACGAAATTCTATCGCTGGTCAAATAAAATTAAAGAAAAAAAAACTATAGCATATATAAAATCAAACATAAAACCCTTACCATGACTTGAATGTAATTATTATTATAATATACTACTTAAATTTAACTCATTAAATTTAAATTTATAAAAAACTCATTCATTTTCTCAGAACAATTATGTATGCTAAAATCATTGGTAAAAATCATGTCTGCCTCCGTAGTGTAATGGTGAGCACGCTCGGCTACCATTCTGGAGGTCCCGGGTTCGATTCCCAGGGGGGTTCAAATTAATATTTGTGATTTTTTCACTGTAATATTTATTCAATATTACCCTGGACTGGTTCCTGAGGCGGAGGGCTGATCACCTTTCCTTCATGTGTAAACGATCAAGATAACACTGCGTTATATGACGCAGTGCCCTATGCACCATTGGGGTGCGGATAAGGGTTTTTTATTATTATTAAAATCATTGGTTATCAACACTTGCCTTGTTGTATACGAGTATATAACATTGTATACATAATTTTGTCTAACCAGTATGATGATGTAGGTAACGAAAAAAAATCGGTCACTGGTCAGAAAAACAAATGTGGAAAAAACTATAAAGTTGTTATTTTATTAAATAAAATGCAGAGAGAACACCGCAGTGACAAACATACGCGCTAAGAGTGTCAGAAAAATGGACTCTGAGGAGCATATCTGGCAAGAGTCTACGAGATAGAATAAGGAACACAAGGATAAAAGAAATATGTGAAATTCAAGATGTCGTTAAGTGAGGAAAGTAAATAGTATGGAGCAATCTAGACACCCTTACAATGCACTACACGGTCAACCCTAAGGTAGACGTTCCTGGGAAGACCACCAAAGAGATGGATTGACAGCTAAGAATCAACATCGCAGGAGGCTAATCTCCCTTAAAAATAGGCCACAAGGCGCATACCATGAAGAAGAAGAAGAAAAAGCAATTCAACCAATAAATGTCAGTACAAAACTAAAAAATCCCATCAATGGCCAACTCGGGGCATCTCTCCTCACTTTACCCTAACACAATTTCGGCTTGTTTCGGAGTTACATATTGTCAGTACCTCGCATTTTATTTTACTACTACATATTATACGTATATAACACATACATATTTATAAGAGACGAGCATGTAGGCTCTGTGCCATTAGATTCAAAAAACACATTTAGTGCGGAAATTTTGACACTCCCAGAACTAAGGTGTTATAAAATCTCGTGCAATAACACTTCGGCTAAGCCGACTTTGCATATTAACGAACTAGTATTTTTTAGCTCTAATTTGACTATCTTAAGGACAAGGGGTGAAGTCACGTGCTGAGTTTTAAGGGGCCAGACGAGTCACCGCGCACAATTTATTTTTAGAATGTAAATTAAAATATGACATTTTTGTAAATATATTTATTTACGGAGTTCAATTTATTTTTGGAATGTATATTGAAATTTTACCTTACCTTTGGACGTGTGGAGTGAATGGATAACGTAACGAGAGAATGACTAAGAAAATATATGTGGCGAATGTGAGAGGGAAAACAGAACGAGGACGACCGAAAAAGACTTGGCACGATCAGCTCAATGAGAACCCAAAATCTGGTGGTGTCAAAAGTCTGCGTAATCGGAGGGCATGTATGACTAGATGTATGGATGAGAAGGAGGCGAGGAGTGTATGTCCCCTGCGGAGAAACGGCGTGATGGTAGATGTAGTAGTAGTAGTAGTAAATATATTTTTGTACTCGTATATATGTACATATTTAACTTCTTGCCTTTCAAGAACTCTTTTCTTTACAAAACAATATATTTATTTCGAAGAAAAACTCATTTTTTCAATACAAAAACTATTTGATAAGGTTTAAAAACTTTATGCACTTCTATTATTTATTGATTCGGCATTCATTTTGTGGAATGACATGAAGATTTTTTTTAAATGAACATTGGTTAAATAATTTAATTAAATTTATTTCATTAATTGATTCGGCAGTCGCTTTGTGGTAAAAACTATCCATTTTTAACTAAGCAGGGGTAAGCAGAGATGATCGAACGCCAAATCGCTCTGTTATTTTTCCGCATAAATAAAAATAAATTGACCAAGAGCTAAACTTAGAACACAGTAAAAGTAAAATAAACATCTTTTGATTATGATAATTTGAAATAAATAAGAAAGAACCGAATGTGAAAGAGGCGAACATTGTTTACAAATACAGTTCGAAGTGGCGATCTATTCTCTTTGCATACCCCTGCGGTTCTTAATAATAGTATCAGTTTAAGAATTGATTCAATTGCTCAAGGGATTAGTACTGATAGTAAATATGCTGCCATTCCCTTTTCCTACCTACTGTACTGTAATTATACAATACATTGAAGATTTTTTGTAAATCTTGAGTTATAAATACGATTCATACTATACAAATTAATTAATTAATAAATAAATAAATAAATAAAATACGATTTGTTCGATTATCCGGATTTTTCCTTATTCGGACTGCCTTCATCATGAATAATCGAAGTTTTTATATACATGCTGATGGAAATACAAAAAAAAATCCAGGCATCAGACACCATTTTATATCAAATTTAAAGTTTTAATGAAATTCGTAAATCTCAGGAGCTCATATTTCACACCTGTAATGAAAAAATAAACTGAGAAAATGTATGGAATGGTCAAGCGTGAAGAGATGTTCGGAAAATAGAAGGCAAGTAATGAAGCGGTACGTATAATATTTTGTTAGAACAACAAAAAACTTACCCGTGAAGGCTACTCACACCCTTCAGTGATGAAAAACTTATTTAATTTACACAAGTAATTTTCAAATGAAGATGATAATTTATATTTTTTTATTATTATTATTTTTTTTTACAAATTACATATTTATATAATGCAAAATAGTTGGTAAATTTACAATACATTTCAAATATAACGTTTCTACCTCTCTAATAAAGTATGTAGATACTCATTTTACAATTCGCTCACTCCTTTCAAGAACGTCATAAATAAAAAAAACTTAATTTTTCTGGAGAACGTTTTTAAAGTTTAAAAGTATAATACAATGTATTAAAAATAAATATCAAGCCACTTATTGAACTTTTTACTGTGCAAAAGATCTTTTTAGGTAAAACCTGAAGGTTTTTTCTCCATTTGAAAAATATTTAGTATCTTTAAAAAAATAATTAAACAATACCTTTTCTTCAAAATGCAAAAACAATACTTTCTGCCCTGTAGCGGGTAAATATTATGTTAAAAATATGCCACTTTAACTCGAATATAGTACATTTTCTGGGCATTCCAAAAACATGCACAACTGAAAATTGTCGATTTTTGATTTATGACGTTCTTGAAAGGAGTGAGCGATATCATTAAAGATGAAGAAGAATATGGAAGTCTGGGCATTAACGGGGCTAACGATAATCCAGATTTGTGAGCAAGTATTTGGACACACTCAAAATGTTGTAAATAAATTAACTGGTCATTATATGAGATTTTAAAAAAAACAAAAAGAATGCAATATGTTGTACATCATGGAAAATTTTATTCAATTTTATTTTTAAATTAAAATTAAATAAAATGTTTACCCACACACAGCCTATGCCGTTGTGGAATATTTTTTGTAGTAATGTAATCGAAATATTTTTGTACTTGTAATTATATTATATTGTGAATTGCAAGAAAAAAGGTAATTGAAATTCATTTTAAAACAGAAAAATATTTTTATAAACAAGCTAAAAATTCAAAACTTTGTGCCAAATAATAAATTATATTCACTTTTATACATTTTTTATTATTTTAATTCTACGTGTTAATACCGCAATTTCTTTTCCATATTCTTCTTCATCTATGCTGAGATATCAATATTTTGATAAAACAAAAATCCCCATCGGCGGTTGATTCATTCCAACATTTTGAGTGTGTCAAAATACTTGTTCACAAATCTGGATTTTCATATTATTTTACTCGTAGAACAACGTTTCGAAATTGATTCATATATAAATAGAACTTCCAAGAATTTGAGTAGTGTGTTTGTCAATAATGGGAAAATTTTGTGAATATTACACGTATGTAAAGTGATTACTTAAACCAGCCTATGACGGTAATCAGCCTCGTAAATGCCAACACTTCCATATTCTTCTTCATCTTTGATGAGATGTCAAAAAATAATATGAGATTAATTTCCACCAAATGAAAAACTTGGTGATATCGAATTATCGTTTTTTTTTAAGTCTAAAACTCAATTTCCATCACTGTGCTCGCGAGGTTTAGTTTATGAGATTAATGAGTCTACGTTCGGAGCTTCTCGTACACGTAGTACCTCATGGGTCGGTCGAGGGGTGGTGGGCTGGCGGGCAAAGGGGGGTCGGTAGGCGATTGTTTTCTCTAGGGTTGTTATGATTTCAAATCTTTAAAAGTAACATTTTTTCAGCGAGAGGGGGCGGCCTGAAAGCGAGGGGTGGACTTAATTAACTTTTGCGGTGATCAATAACTAAAGAACATTTTGCGGGTCTTGCCATAGCCTTTGGAAAACCAGACTTTCAGAATTTTCACTCGTGAATTAAATTAAATTATAGTAACTTTAAACATAAAGAGTAAACCCACTCACGAATGGGAATAGGCTATAAAAACTTATAAAGTTGGAGCCTAAGTCGGGTTGTGGTCCCGTGGTTAGTGTCGTGGACTCTCGAATCAGAGTTTCTGTGTTCGAACCCACTCTACCACAATTTGATGCCTATTTATTATAATGAGCCACATAGGCTTACAGAAATAGTAGGAAATTTAAGTATTTTTAATAATAATTAAAAAAACACAACCATTTCTCTTTTTTATAGTAAAAATATATAAGTATATGGACCATTATAAGCGGTGTTGCATAAACAGTAGCTAGATTTTAGAGTTATTGAAAAAAGTATCATCCAGGAGAGGAAGTCATTAATATTGGCAGCTTTTTCTTTTTAACTAAAAAAGTAACTACATTTTTATTAGATTTTGAAAAGAGCTTTATTTTTTTTGAAGGAAACTCTCATACAGTAAAGTTTATTATTTATTTTAAAACGCTTTGCATACAAAAGTAGAACACATAATAATATACCACCTACAAACATAACAATTTCTTTATTCTCAAATCTTGGGGTAAATTTTGTAAGCCTCTAAGGTTCATATGATATATGAAACTAACTAACTAACTAACCATCACGCCGCTTCCCCGCAGGGGTACGCAGAGAGAATAGAGCGCCACACCACTCTGTCCTTGCAAACATTCTTCGCTCTCTTCCACGTTCATGCATCTCCTCATACATACCCGCCGATTGTTACGACTCCTAACCTGACCACTTTCAGGTATTTGGCATACCTAATCGTGCCATGTTTTTCTCGGTCTTTCTCTGCTTCTTTTCCCAAAAACATTTGCCTCAAAAATTTGTTTTACCGTTCTTTCCTCACTCATTCGTTCTACATGTCCAAACCATCTCAAAACACCTTTCTTAATTTTATCGATAATGCTTATCTCAGCTTTGCATTCCTTCCTTATTTCACTATTCGCACATCTATCATACATCGTTTTGTCGAACATTCTTCTGAGAGATCGCATTTCGATTGCATTCAATCTACTTTCA
Organism: Brachycentrus maculatus; assembly: GCF_059751285.1. Lineage (NCBI taxonomy): Eukaryota > Metazoa > Arthropoda > Insecta > Trichoptera > Brachycentridae > Brachycentrus > Brachycentrus maculatus. The sequence continues at coordinate 2,391,122 of NW_028280897.1, read as the reverse complement.
TCCTTCTTTTGCCAACTCCATGTTTCACTTCCATACATTAGAGTTGGAACCAGGACTCCGTTGTGCGCTGCCAGTTTAGCTTCCGCTGATAGGTTTTTATTTGCTATAACTGATTTCAGTGCACCATTCACTTTGTTCCCAGCATTCACTCTCTTTTCTATGTCTTTATCAATCTTTCCATCCCTAGAAAACATACTACCCAAATACACGAAATCATCTACCTGTTCCAAAATCTCTCCGTTTACCAATATTTCACATTCAGATCTGCATGAAAAACCATAATTTATATAAATTATATCATATTTATATAAAATATGATATATGCATTACATAAAATATAATGAAAAATAATAAGATTAAAACATACATACGTACAAACACAATACATTTATGTATGGATATAAATATGTATAATATTCAGATATTTTAAATTTTAAAAAAATGCACGTACAAGTGGAGAAACCCAGATTGAACAAGGATTTGGACACACCAAAAATGTCGTGGATACTTAAAAGATAGCAAGATAAAATAGTTTTTTTTTTAAAAGAGAGTTTAATACTCTCGTAGATTGTATACACTGAAAGCTCTCCCAACAGCATTCCCGGATCTGATACAGCAAAGATGTTTAATAGCTTTCAATAAATACAAATATAAATAACAAATGTCTAAATAAATACATGTTTGTAAAACCACACCAAGTTTAGAAGTGCCCCGTGTTGGCAGTGAAAGAGATTAGTAGTTAGTTCAGTTAGTCAGCTAGATCCGATTCCAGCCCGATGTTGGCCGGTACACAGACGCCTTCACAACCCCGACCAGCACAGCAGACAGATACAGAACAGTTCAAAGGCGTTCGCAGAAAATGTTCAGTCATCGCATTTCCCACACAACCATTATTCATTGACATTCTATTACGGATCCCTTTCACAAGATTCACGATTTTTTTCTTGACATAACCTGTCACAATCCTAACAGACGATGGACAAAAACAAAAAACAACCCTAACTCACATAACCTAGCATAAAATCCTAACCACAAAAAAGAAAGACAACACAATGCAGCCCCTTACAAAAAGACAGCACCTTTTAACAAACATAATCATTTAGAAATTAAAGCCACAACATCCGCTCTATCAATCTTGAAGATTGTTTAGAAAGTAAATATGTTCTGATCTGAGTTCTGTTCTATCTGTCTACCCCTGCGGGGAAGCGATGTGAACTACCAAAACATTTGAAATGCATGCGCCGACCAAGCGATTTCTCAAACGCCATAAAGTCCATAAAGAAATCGGCCAACTTGGTTATTTGAAATGAAACATATGCTTTTTTTAATTCCTCACCATTATTGTCTATGTTTCCATTAAACCATGTCACGCCCCTTAACTTCCCCACCCTCTAATTATGGGACAATAATCCCACCTCTATATTGATAGAATCTTATTAGAAATTGACATTTCTGGTATTGAAAATAATGATTTTTTGTTCGTTCTGTAAAACATCTGTAGTAAAACTCCTGAAAAACTGAAAAAAATTGTGGCCCCTAATACAAGTTTTTCTTTAATATTTTCCGCAGATACTTTGTAGGACATTTTATGAACTCTGCAGAATTAAACATTTTGTTTTCCACTAATTTTTATTGGTACTCTTCTTCAACCGGTTTCGACAAGAAAATACATGATTAACCCCGATGAAGACAAGGTTCTTGTCGAAACCGGTTGGAAAAAGTACCAATTAAAAGTGATTAAAAGCAAAATGTTTTTTTTTAAATTATTTTATTTGGGTTAACAACAGCAACATATGTAAACAAAACATTAAATATATACATTATAGTTGACCACAGAAACATTAAGATTAGTACAAAATATTTAATTATTTATTGTAGATCTAGCAAATGAACACATATTTGTTATAGAAAATGTGCACGTATAAAGTGTGTAAGAGGGTGTGTGTGTAATGTTGATTCTAGTAGAGTCATACATACAATGCAGAGAAGCATAGTTTTTAAAGATCTTGAGAGGGCAACATGATCACCATTTGACTTTCCGTAATTGAAAATGTCAACTTGGGTAAAACATGAGTTGTACTCACTAGCCATTCGAAACAAAGATGAACTCCGCGCATAATTAGTTCGAAGGACAGGAACTCTGAATAAAGATTGTGACATGTGACGGGTACGGTAGCCAGGTACATTATACGTTATTTCTTTCAAAGTCAAAACTGGACTATCTAGACGTCCACTGATTATATCCTGGAGGATTCCCATATCCAATAACAAACGACGATCTTCAAGACTGAGTAATTGATATTTTTTATCTTATAAAACCTAATACGAATACAAGTGTTTAATTTTTAATAATGAACTGAAACGTGAGGTTCAGATATGGCAAGACCGCCACTGTGCAGCTGTCGTTTCGAAGCGATGGGTGGTAAGGTCGGTCTGGTCGGGTAGCGATGTTCGTTGTAATTACTGCGCGGATATCCACTTAATGCCATCCATTACTCGGGGACAATGTTTAGCTAAAATGATACGGGATGATAATTAATTTGATTAATTGTTCAATTTCGGCCCGTATTAGGGCGCTCGCTGATCGGAACTTCGGTCCGCGAATACGGAACAGCTTATCCTTCAATCGATTGTCATCTTCAAGAAATCTAGCCCGTCACAAATTAAAATTTTGGTTCTAGAAAGAGGCTATTTTTTTTACAACATTTTGAGTGCGTTCAAATACTTGTTCACAAAATCTGGATTATCTCCAATTACATGAGCTATTTTCATATTATTTTTTGACATCTCATCAAAGATGAAGAAGAATATAGAAGTCTGGACATTTACGGGGCTGATGACCGTCATGGGCTGGTTTAAGTGATCACTTTATACACGTGTAACATTCATTAATTCTACCCATTAATGACAACCACTGTACTCAAATTCTTGGAAGTTGTATATATATGAACCAATTTAGAAACCTTGTTCTTGAATCACTAGAACTTTACTAGAGACATCTATTGGTGAGGTAAGAAGCTTCTTAATAAAAAGCTTCTTTAAAGTGAAGTTCTAGTGATTCAAGAACAAGGTTAAGAATGTTACACGTGTGTAAAGCGATCACTTAAACCAGCCTATGACGGTCGTCAGCCCCGTAAATGACCAGACTTCCATATTCTTCTTCATCTTTGATGAGATGTCAAAAAATAATAAGAGACTATTTTGTCATTGCTCTCTTAGCATTTGTTAATGATTTTATTATTTCAGGATTAGACTTGCACTTAACTATTGATTTCCCTTTCTTATTGGTTTCTCACAAAATTATAATTGTATATATATTATGCCTGATAAAACTAATTATTACTTAAGTAGATTCCACCTTTCATATCAAAGATTTAACATGAAAATCTCCATAAACAAAACAAAGCGCATGGTCACTTCGAGACATCCAATACTATGCAAACTTGCAATCAATAATGAAATCATAGAGTAAGTTATGCAATTCAAGTATTTGGGTGTCCAAGTGTCCAGCAGCAATAACCTGTACAATGAAGTAAGAGAGCAAGCAAACAAGGCTTCTGCTGTAGCTGGATGCTTTAAAAATTCTATGGAGAAATAAATACATGCTGAAAGAGAGTAAGGTGAGTATCTATAAGACCTGCGTAAAACCGATCTTGACATACGGCACAGAAACAAGAGCCGACACCGCGAGAACAAAAAGCCTTCTTAGGACACCCGAAATGAAGACTCTACGACCCATTGCAGGCCTAACACTCCGCGACAGAGTTAGAAACTCTGAAATAAGAAAAATCTGCGATATTGAAGATGTTGTGCGATGGGGAAGAGAGAGAAGATGTTTCTGGAGACATCATGTGGGAAGAGTGAGTTCGGATCGAGTGGTGAGGATAGCAGCGGACAGTAGCATAAGCGGAATCAGACCCCCAGGAAGACCACCTAAACGATGGGAGAGATAGCTGGTCTTCCACCTCCCAGGAGCGGACCGGAGAATGACAGGACATAGTCCTAAAAAAAAGAAGAAGAAGACTTAAGAATGTACCTAGAATTTTATAGCTATATAAGGAAGCATGGTCCATTTAATTTTCACAGTTTGATAATGCCCTAACAAGGCCAAGGAATTGTCATGAATTTTACTTTTATTTGTTTTTAAAAATAAAATAAACTTATAAAAATTAGTAGGCAATCAGTGCTTGATTTTAATTTTTTTAAATATATATTTTAATATTTGAAATATTTAAATTACTGCAATTGTTCCAGGAATTCATTATGTACTAAGCATTACGATGCATAATCTTGCGTTCTGTTACATATTTCTCTCTTTCACATACCATGACCTTTGATTCTCTTTATCTTTTCAACTATCCCTAGATCAGCCGTACATTCCTTTCTATTCTCTCAATATAGAGCCAAAAAATCGAAAACCTGGATATACATAGACAATAGCAAACATATACCACGTTTGGCCAAAAAACTTTAAGTGTTTCACAATAAAACCAACATAACCTCTGCCCATTATCCATTAATTCATTCAATAACGGAAATTTTATAAAATAACTACGGATAATTGAATAATGGGGTGATTAGAAACGAAATAGATCGTGTCATTTGGCCATATCTTTCATGAATTTATGACTCACGGCAAAGTATAGCTAACAAATACAAATTAAACAATAATCGCAAAATGTGCCCACCGCACGGGCAACCCAGTGAGGACACATTATTGTAAAATTTAAATATCACAAATCGCTCACTCCTTTCAAGAACGTCATAAATCAAAAAACTTCATTTTTCAGGGGAACGTTTTTAAAGTTCAAAAATATAATACAATGTATTAAAAATAAATATCAAGCCACTTACTGAACTTTTTACTGTGCAATAGATCTTTTTAGGTAAAACCTGATAGTTTTTTCTCCATTTGAAAAATATTTAGTATATTTAAAAAAAAATGAAACAATAACTTTTCTTCAAAATGCAAAAACAACACTTTCTGCCCTGTAGCGGGTAAATATTAAGTTAAAAATATGCCGCTTTTGCTGGGATATAGTACATTTTATGGGCATTCCGAAACCATGCACAACTGAAAATTTGATTTATGACGTTCTTGAAAGGAGTGAGCGAAATGCACTTTTTTTTATGCAAGTAAAATAATTTACAATAGTGTGTAAAATACTTTTAAACAAATCTGGATTATCTCCAATTTATTATCAACAATTATCAATATTATCATCAATAATTGGAGATAATCCAGATTTGTGAACAAGTATTTGGACACACTCAAAATATTGCAGGTCATATTTAACTAATGTATTAGAATACGTTAAAATCACCTTAATTTCATTCGACATCGATTAACTTAGTAATCGGATAATTCCAAGTTTGCTTATAACAACCCTCAAATAGAGAACAAAACTATAATAACAAAAGTAATGCAATCAGTTAAAAAATATAATTTTACTCTAAAACAAATAAACAAGGCTGCAGCCATATCCGGATGCTTCAGAAATTCACTGTGGAGGAACAAACACATTAGAATGGAAAGTAAAATGAAGATATACAAAACATATATTCCACATATGAAATTGAGGCAAGAGCAGATACATCCAGAACAAAATCTCGACTTCGAATCTCCGAGATGAAAACTCCGATCTATAACCGGAAACACGATGCGAGACCGCGTACGTGCGAGAGATATCATGACGTGGGAACGACAACGAAGGTGATACTGAATGTCAGAAGGTAGACTTCCGCGTATCGCCCTTAAGGAAACCCAGAATGACGTAGACCCCTCAGGTAGACCTCCAGAAATGTGCAGAGAGCGACAGGCGACGGTACAGACAGATCCTGATGGTCTATATAAAGAAGAATATTAATGTGTTTTACGAAAAAAAAATAACTAATTCAATTAATAAAACGGCATTTTTTTTCGGATTTTTAATAATTATTGCAGAAGCCCATAATAAATTATTGTTTTTTCCAGCATATCGTAAAAAAATCGTCGTGTTTCTCAGTCGAGTAGTTGTACAGTACGCACAGTCACGCGATTCCCTTCCAAGGTGAAATATGCCCCGAGACGTATTTACATCATAACGCAGTTAAAGAAATGTCAACGAAATTTTCTGAGGGACTCACGGTTTTTTTCGTATTTCAAAGTATACGTCGCTTAAATAGGTTTCAGGAATATAAAGCAGACATGGCAAGGAGTCTATCGAAGCCTAGAAACATACATACACATATACAGGCTGGCGCAAAATTCATCACTCTATCAGAAGATGTTATAATTTTTGCATATTTTTTGTTTTGCACAAATAATATTTGTAATATTTGACATTTGTGAACTAAACAAATAGATTACGGTGGCGCAAAATTCATCATCCAATTTTGTTTTTAAAAAATAATAATAGTAAATAAAATAAAAAGATTTTGAATAATGAAAATCATAATTTGGACATTAGCAATTTTTTCTGTTTGGTGGAAAAGATGATATCCGTCAAGTGGTTGCCGCCAGTGCTGATACACATTTGTGCCCATTTTATTCGTAATTTGTTTGTTCACTCAGGTGTCTAGTTCAAAAATCGCTCACTCCTTTCAACAACGTCATATATCAAAAATCGTCAATTTTCAGCTGTGCATGTTTTCGAATTGCTCAGAAAATGTACTGTATCATAGCAAAAGCGGCATAGTTTTAACTTAATATTTACACACTACAGGGCAGGGTGTTGTTTTTTTTTTATTTTGAAGAAAAGGTACTGTTCGATAATTTTTTTTAAATATACTAAATATTTTTCAAATCGAAAAAAAACCTTCAGATTTTACCTAAAAAAATCTGTTGCTCAGGAAAAAGTTCAATGAGTGGCTTGATATTTATTTTTAATACATTTTATAATATTTTTAAACTTTAAAAACGATCTCCTGAAAAATCAAGTTTTTAGATATATGACGTTGTTGAAAGAAGTGAGCGAAATGTCAAATATGATTGACGTGTGACGCCATTTGCAAAAAGTATAACATCTTCCGATAGGGTGATTAATTTTGTTCCACCCTCTACAAACACACACATACATACATACATGTACCATACGAGTACATACGGGCACGAAGTTTTTTGTCAATGAATAATGAAGGAAAGGGAGAATAAGACTGTATTTTTTCAACATTTTTATTACTCAATACGGTCATCTCGAAACATGGATTACATCTTTAATTTGATTTATAACCTTAATTTAAGGCCTTACTCGCAATAATAGAATTCAGCCCATTCGTATCCCCCATAGATGTATGCGAAACAAACATAGATGTATCTAAACAGGTCAGGCGAGAGTATGCATCCCTGTCTACAAATCCCATCCGTTATATAAACGCTAGCCTCTAACCAAAGCATCCCACTAATGTTATCCAATGTTATGCAAACGGTAGCCTTTCACGGAAGCATTCTGCAAATCCCATTCGATGTTATGTAAACGCTAGCCTCTTATCAAAGCATTCTGCAAATCCCATCCGATGTTATGTAAACGCTAGCCTCTTATCAAAGCATTCTGCAAATCCCATCCGATGTTGTGTAAACGCTAGCCTCTTACCAAAGCATTCTGCAAATCCCATTCAATGTTATGTAAACGCTAGCCTCTTATCAAAGCATTCTGCAAATCCCATCCGATGTTATGTAAACGCTAGCCTCTTATCAAAGCATTCTGCAAATCCCATCCGATGTTGTGTAAACGCTAGCCTCTCACCAAAGCATTCTGCAAATCCCATCCGATGTTATGTAAATGGTAGCCTTCCACAGAAGCATTCTGCAAATCCCATTCGATTTATGTAAACGCTAGCCTCTTATCAAAGCATTCTGCAAATCCTATCCAATGTTATGTAAACGCTAGCCTCTTACCAAAGCATTCTGCAAATCCCATCCGATGTTATGAAAACGCTAGCCTCTTACCAAAGCATTCTGCAAATCCCATCCGATGTTATGAAAACGCTAGCCTCTTACCAAACCATTCTGTAAATCCCATCCAATGTTATGCAAACGGTAGCCTTTCACCGAAGCATTCTGCAAATCCCATCCGATGTTATGTAAACACTAACCTCTTATCAAAGCATTCTGCAAATCCCATCCGATGTTATGTAAATGCGAGCCTTTTGCCGAAGCACTCTTCAATCATATTATCACACTAAACTAATCATCAGCTGGAGAAACGTCATTTAATTGAATGATTGCATATGCTTTGAGTTTTTAGCAGATGAAGTAAGAATGAAGGTAATTTACTAGCGAAAATTATGATTTTGGAGTGAAGATACCATGGGGATTCAATCTTGACCGATTTGTAGAATACAGCCACTAATCAAATAGTCAAACTCAAAACCAGGGCACTAACTAAATTTTTTGTAGGTTAAAATAATTTTCTTACACAAGAAAGTAGTTTTTATTCAGATTAAATTTTACAGTACAAATATATGGGTAACATTCATCTTCTATAAGCTCGGGATAATAACTTTATTAAACTCTCAACTTAAAAATTATTAAAACTTAATATTACACAAGGTTTTGACCAGAATACTTCAGGAACTATCACATAAAATAGGAAAATAAAATGGAATTTTTCTTATAAATAATGTAAAAAATCAGTCGGTCTAATAATAATAATACTTTTGCTTCAGTCCCCGCATGAGGTACTACGGATTAACATATAAAATTACAAAAAACAGGAACTTTTAATAAAAATATCACATTGAATAGCTATAATAAAATTTGGAGAAATATCAAATGAATATGCCAGTTCACAGATAACATAAATAAATAAAAAAGTGTAACTTTAAAACTAAAATGCAACACTCGGTCAATGATTGGAATCAAAAGACTGATGACATCAATGTGCCTATGGCAAGATTCGATGAATGACCAAGTGCAGCTCACAATTAGTAACAGCCAAGGGTAGAGTATTACGAGTCCATTAAATGGACAATAATTAAATGTTCTCGTTTTGGCGAGTTCTCTGCCTGATAAGATGTTTAATTTTAGTATAATCTCGCTTCGACTAAATCAAATACGAAAAAAGTATCATTTTGTATAGGGACAGAGAACCACATGAAAAAAAAACATTTGGAATACAGTACATTTATCAACATCGAGGAAATAATCATAGTTAATTTGCGAATTATTCGTCCATAACGACTTCTTCCGCGTTCTCGACAAAAAGGAAAGATTCTGAGGTATTTTCTTCCGTTTCAATGAAAACTTCCGCTTGCGGCAGTTCCCCGTCTTCCAATTCCGAAGAGGGCTCCTCGACTGTGGGCTCCCACTCTTCATGCTCGGCACCATCCATGGATTCGTCATCCATGGATTCGTCATCCGTGAATTCGTCATCCGCGGATTCATCATTCGCGGATTCGCCATCCATGGATTCATCATCCATGGATTCATCATCTGTGGATTCATCATCCGTGAATTCGTCATCCGTGGATTCGTCATCTGATAGCTCTGAGGACATATCCATCACACGTCGGATCGCACCATCGTGCACGTAGCGACGTCTCTGCAATTCATCCTGGCCAGGCGACCCGGCCAAGACGAGCGTGATTTCACCGGGGCCGTCACTGACCCACTTTGCGGCCCCCCCCTGCTCTTCATCCGTCGGCGATCCCAACTCCAGAGCCGGGCGCTCCACGCCGCTGTAATAAAACAAAATATTCTAAATTCATAGTTGGATTTTATACACTATGAGTTCTTGCCCCACGCAAATCTCTCTAACCTTTATCTACACCTAGCGCTGCATCGGGCACCGCATCGGGATCAACGCAATATTAACTTGACTTCTGATTATACGAAAGCGAGGTCATTGTATGACGGCAAAGCCCTATATACCATCTAGCCATATGGGGACGCAAATGTCACTTTTAACAGCAGAGCCGTTATTTGAATAAGATAATTTCAAAAGTGGTTAAGTATAAATATGAGTATGTAATATTGTGGTATTGCATTCTCTATTGGTGGAATTCCTAATTCCATCCAAAATTGGTTTGAATCAAAGGAAGGCTAATAAAGGCGAAAGATAAAAAGTAATAAATGTTAATAAAAACAAATGTTGACATTATTATTATTCAACAACTTGAAATATACAAAACGACAAATAAGTACACTTTATACCATGAGCAAAGTTCAGATAAGCACTTGTGTTGGAATTTGTCTAGTCGTGCTTTTGTGTTAAAATTTTACCATTCGATCAATTGTTCAGTTTGTTATTTTGCAATTATATTTACACATAATGCTATACTTTTATCGCTTTAATGAGTCACAACATTTTTCTTGAAATGCTGTCATCATCATTATACCATTTTGAAATATAAAAAAAATGGCCACCATTATTGTGCGGGCGTTGCTTTTATAAAATGCTGCAGTTTCTTTTCTGAGAATTTAGCAAATGTGAAGCTCAACTTCGTGGCAAAATTTGTTCACCCGCATTTTGATTTCATGGACTTGAGATTTTTAGTAACATAATTTAAGATTTTTAATTTGCTATATGCGACAGACTACTCACAAAAAGACAACCATTTAGAAAGTGCAAAAGCGTATTGACCTGACAAGACCGTAAATAAATGTGTATCCTATTTTTTTTATTCCCACATCCACTTACGCTCGAGGATGCTTTTTCTTGACCACTTTTGAAAACTAACTCCAGATATGCTCGGCTTCAACACTTAGTATAGGCAGACTTGTACGTAATAAAGTTTGGAATATCTTACAAGTTCAACTTCTCCCCGTGCCTTTTGATTATCCGGCGGGATTGGCTGCGGTACAAATGGCTTAGTTTCAGCGACCCCACCAACTGCCTACGCAGCCATACTTTGCGGGTTCCTCGCACCGGGCCCCCCATTATGGAGATACCTCTGTTGAGCTTGTGCCACAGGATGAATGATCGGAGATTCAATTCTTTGCGCCTCTCTTCATAACCTTTAAAGCGAAGAAGGGGGCAGCTTATTCTGAAATACAAATATTTTATTAAATACACAATGTGATAAAACATATATAAATCATGAAAAAAGAAATCGAGGTGTAAAAATGAAAACTGTAGAAAGCTCATTTAATGCAACAAATACACGCGAGCTAGGAAAAAAGAAAGATCAGTTTATTGATGAGATTCTTTATCTCGGTAGACCCTGTCCCGATAACGACAAACAGGTAGCGCACGAAAGAGGGCCCCTTCAATTAGCTTCCGTTAGAGATACGGTACAAAATGAAGCTATAATGTTGAGACGCTACAGTTTTCATCGTTTCCCCGGTTCTTCACACAAAGAATGTGCAGTGCTTACAAGTCTTCCAACCCATCTTCATTAACGCAGAATGGGCATTCTACGTGACCGTTGTGCCCGAGGCCAGAAGCCACCCCCTGGATGTTGGGCGTGTCCCCACTGCCACGCCCGACACCTGGATTTTCCTAAAACAAGCCCATCACACTATTATTAGTTGCGAGAGCTTACAAACGTTGCGGGCACGGCATTCAACAGTGTGAAGGCTGTCTGGAGATTGGATTTGTACTAAGTAAAGACCGAATGCCACACCTATCAACGCCCGACTTATCCACCGCTGGTGATTTGCCAAAATATCTCAATATTTGGATTTAACAATTTATTCCCCGTCAAATCTCATATGTGTTGTTAATTCTGTCAGATTCAGCTCGATGGCTAAATTATTGTTATTTTTCCTGATCCAAGATGGCAAATAGTCAGCGAAATTGCTCTATTTTTTTAATGGATTTAATAAACATGTCTGTGGAGAACAGCTTTGCATTATTTGCGACCAAAAAACGACACAATTCATTTATCGTTATATACCGTTGTTATAACGTACATGTAAGATTGTTGGAGTGTAAAATAGTGACGCGCAAACAAACAATAAGGTAAACAAAGAAATCCAATGCCAGAGAAATTCATATTTTTTTTGCACAATTCCTGTTGCAAAACAATAAAAAACAGTTTATTGTTCCCTTTTCTGGAAGGGAAAACCTAGTTTTACTATCCTAGAAAGAAAAATATTGTACACATATTGACAAAATTAGAGACGCCATCTTATATATAAAGCATTTCCTAGAATCACAGTATGTCCGCAAGCAATATGTTGTAATTTGCAGGTTTTGAAATCAATAGTATACACGTGAACGCGCAGAAACTACATGTCTACTGTTACATATAGTTCAATTACTTACCCCCGAAGAGAGCTCCAACTCCATACCAATAGTATCGAAGCTCATCGTCAATACAAAGACAGAAAATACAACGGAGCTCTGGAAAGTGAACCGTTAAAGAGGGCGGCAGAATGGGAATGATTCTATTTTGCCGATACCAAGGGCCGCATTCGTAATTCGGAGAGAATGGCGGATGGTTGACTCCTCCCAAACCTGCGAGCGAATTTCATAGCAAAAATATCAGCGGCCAAAATTAACCCTTTAAAAAACCAAAGACAACTACAGTTCTGGGTCAATTGGACACTTATGTAAAGTATGGTATTTTCTTAACTTGTAATCCAATCGAATCTCAGCACTCACTATATATTTTGAAAACTTACATGACTCATAATTTCGTTGAATGTTTTCCGCCCATTTTTCAAATTACACAGTCCTTTTTTATTTACATAATCCAATTAGTTTTAGAACGCCCAAAACGTTTTGAAATTATTTTTTGTCCAGACTTTCGCTTGTTTCCGAATATGTTGGTGCCTACCACATTTGTCTATTTGTAAATAATATTAACGAAAGATTTTCTAACCCGACCTAACCAGGGAAACGCGATCCGACCAGGTGGAAATCGGGATACCACCACGGACCAATAAGAAACACGATAACAAGTAAAAATACCATCCCGAGAAAAGAAGAGATCACCTTAAGACCGGTAATTATTGATAACAGCAGACAGAACCTTCAAGAAGAGATCTACATGAACCCATTTGGATTCCAATCACTTTCCCGTAGAACAAGTGACCCATATTACGGTTCCCATCGGAATTGAGAGACAGATCGAGTTGGAATGTCAGCTGTTGCTTCAAATAATATACCTCTCCCCAGGACATGGATAATGCTTAGAAATCGTAAACTGCACCCGGTTTTTAATTCTATGGGAGATTTCCCTTACGATGAGAATAGAAGGATGTATCCATCGTGTAAGATAAACGGTGCCGCTATGCGGTTAGTAGGTGTTGGAAGTCGAACAGAAGATTTTCGTTTGGTACAAAATAATTGGAGATCACATAATGTATATGTAATGTAATGTATTCTTCGGAAATGAGAACACTCGTTTTTACCACTTGAGTTATATTTATTTTAACGACTAGTTTCGGAAGCTACAGATGCAAAACAAGTATTCTCACTAACAATTTAATCATGTCTTACCACAAAGTAAATGATGAATCAATAAAAATATATCTTTTCATTTCGTTCATTTAATCTCGACCTCGCGCTGAACACGATATTTGTAATAAGAGTTCAAGCATTTAGTAGTGGTCTCTTAGCTCCCCTCATGCTTAGTTATATTTCAGCCCGCCGCGCGCAATTATTGTCTATTCCTAAATTTTTGCACAAGTTTGCACAATTTTGCACATTATTGTCTATAGTCTTTAAAAAAATATGTAGTTATCTCTGTTTGCCTGAAGTGATATCAAACGACGAATAATAATCAATACCCGAGACAGTGTTGCCGCAGAAAACTAAACCCAACAGGTGACTCAACCTACAAGTGATTAAAACACGTTCACATATTTATCCTGACCGTACAAAGGAAATGAAATCAAGTACTTGGCAGGAATAAAAATTAAATTTTCCACCATTTCACACATTTCGTTGTGTCCACCTCCGAAAAATTTAATCATGCTGGAGGTCTCAGATTCGATTTCAAAGGAGATTAAAGTGAATAAAAATGATATTGCACTTTTCTTTTATTTAATTGCATAATTTTTTATTTCATTTGACCTGCGGGAACTGATTATTTTCTTCTTCCTTTAGTATCGCGTCAATATTTAGACCCTTAATTTTATTATTTCGGAATTAGTACATGGTTATGTGGAATTTATTTTTAACAAAATCTTTCTTAATCACATGAAATATTTTTTTTATTATTATTTTTTGACATATTATCAAAGATGAAGAAGAATATGGAAGTCTGAGAATTTACGGGGCTGACATTCATTATTTCATTTATTTTATTTCTTCTTCATCTTTGATGAAATGTCAAAAATAATATGAAAATAACTCCTGTGATTGGAGATAATCCAGATTTTGTGAACAAGTGTTTGGACACACTCAAAATGTTGTAAACTTCTTTTATTCGTAAATTTCGATTAATTGATGCTCTAACAAAGAAATTATGGGTTTATTTATTGTACTTTTTTCCGATTTATTTTTCCAATTTTTTTCCGATTTTCCGTTTATTTAAAGTACGATACAAATAATTTAGACTGCGTTTTTTCTAAATGACCAATGAATTTAATTCTTTGTGTACCCTTTGCAGGACACCTTCATTCGATATCCGGCCATGATATTCGTAATATTCCATTTGAAAAGCTGAATATATATATATATATATATATATATATATATATATATATATATATATATATATATATATATATATATATATATATATATATATATATATATATATATATATATATATATATATATATATATATATATATATATATATATATATATATATATATATATATATATATATATATATATATATATATATATATATATATATATATATATATATATACATATATATATATATATATATATATATATATATATATATATATATTTATATATATATATATACATAAATATATATATATATATATATATATATATATATATATATATATATATATATATATATATATATATATATATATATATATATATATAAATATATACATACATATATATAAATTGTAAATATGGGTGCAGTGGTCTATATATGTATTATAGATACATCCGTTCTAGGTCCTGAGATTTCCACTCAACGGCACTACGAATCCTTGTGGATGTATCGACCACCTGTTACGTTTACCACAACCAATCAGTAAAAACCGCCTTGGTCAATATGTGTTGCGTCTCTACTTGCGCATGCGCAAACGTTATTTCAATCAAAATTAACCTCTAATTTTTGACATTTGACATTTCTTTGAATCTTCATTTCATTGAAAGCTATTCTTATCTTTGCACCCACCACCCACCGTATTCCCATATCTGATGGATCTGGTACACAAGCTCTAGGCTTCAAAAGACAAAGTAAAAATAAGAATAAAGTTTTAAAAAAAGTAAAAATGCACAGATTTTTTACATGCTCTGGAACCGCATTATGAATTTTGCTAACTTTTTTTAAAAATAGATTTATATTATCCACTGACACTTCAGTCTGATGTATACAGTCTGATGACACCAGTCTGATGATGTCGGTAACGACGAAACCCGGTCGCTGGTCAAATAAAAATGTGGAAAAGCTAAAAATATTGGTTTTAATCTAATAATATTTTTTTTTAAATACAAATATTTATGTCATTATTTACACAAATATTTCAATTTCTGTGAGCCTAAGCGGCTCATTATTACAAATAGGTATCAAATTGTGGTAGAGTGGGCTCGAACCGAGAAACGCTGACTTAAGGGTCCGCAACAATAACCACGGGACCACAACCTGACACTACTTGAATCCAACTTGAATCTAATGGCTCATAAAGTACCCGGTCAAAGCGACCACCTGCTCTTACATCGAGTTAACTAACTAACTAACTAACCATCACGCCGCTTCTCCGCAGGGGTAGGCAGAGAGAATAGAGCGCCACACCACTCTGTCCTTTCAAACATTCTTCGCCTCTTCCACGTTCATGCATCTCCTCATACATACCCGCCGATTGTTATGACTCCTAACCTGTCCACTTTCAAGTATTTGGCATACCTGATTGTGCCATGTTTTTCTCGGTCTTCCTCTGCTTCTTTTCCCACTAACCTTCGCCTCATAAATTTGTTTTACCGTTCTTTCCTCACTCATTCGTTCTACATGTCCAAACCATCTCAACACACCTTTCTTAATTTTATCGATAATGCTTATCTCAGCTTTGCATTCCTTCCTAATTCCACTATTCGCACATCTATCATACATCGCTTTGTCGCACATTCTTCTGAGAGATCGCATTTCGTACATCGACTCAAAAATGAGTTTTCTTGAACGGACTGTTAATTGGGTAAGATAAACCTACAAAGGGGTTACAAAAGCACGGAGTGCTGCGGGATGGTTTAGGGTAGGAGGACCTCTCTTAGTCCTTTGTGGTGACGGTATGAGTGAAGCTCGTAAGTGGAAAGTGAATTTATGGTGGGATTTATGTTTGCGGCTCATGCGCCATAAAAAAAACTACAATGTTTTGTACATACGGGGGGGACATCGGATTCTCTGTGGAGATTCTCTCCCAGAAGTGGGCTTTCAACGCTGTGGGGAGCACCTCATTCTGGAAGACTTGCAGTTTGCTTACGCTGGCCACCCAACCCCAGGCAGGCGCTGCATATGTCAGTATGAGTCGGATGATCATTTTGTAGATAAGCAACTTATTATCGGTTGTGAATTTGCTGTTTCTTCCAAGTATTCGGCAGAAAACCTACAGGACCCGGGAGGCAGTGTTGATTTTGTATTCGATGTGGCTTTTTCACAATGGCTTTGAGTCGAGCGGTACCCCGAAAAAATTAATAGATCCAGTTTACGGAACAGGTTGCCCAAACATCGTTATGTTTGGAAGAGTTTGCGGTCTCCTGCGAGTGAAGATTGTGGTTGCACTTTTGCTAGGGTGAATTGTGACTCACCAGCATTTGCACAATTTTCCCAGGGCTCCACACTGTTTTTGAACCCTCTCCTTTGCCAGTGCTCATCGAGCGGGATATTATGGCCGTGTCACCAGCGAACTGTGCGATCTTAGAGCGGTGATCACGTGTAGCCGGGAGATCGCTCGAGTACCCATTGTATAGCTACTACTACTACTACCATCACGCCGTTTCCCTGCAGGGGTAGGCAGAAGGAATGGAACGCCACACTCTTCTGTCCTGACATACACTCCTCGCCTCCTTCACATCCATACATCTAGTCATACATGCCCTTCGCTTACGCAGACTTTTGACACCTTCAGATTTTAGATTTTCATTGATCTGATCGTGCCAAACCTTTTTGGGTCGTCGTCGTTCTGTTTTCCCGCTCACATTCGCCACATATATTTTCTTAGTTATTCTCTTGTTATCCATTCGCTCCACATGTCCATACAACCTTAAAGAACTGTTCCTAATATTTTCAATTATTCGTTGTTCAGCCTTACATTCCTTTCTTTTTTCGCATTTCCACTCTGCTTTCGTCCTTCTTTGCCAGTTCCCATTGTATAGGATCGCTCCCAACAGGGAGCCTTGTGCGACTCCTGCTCTCATAGGGCATTCGAGATACGTGTCGGTAAATATTTTGGAGATAATGAGAAAAAATGTAATCTTTTGTAGTTTCAGATTCGTTTGGTTTGTTGGTACAGACAAAATGTTAAAAAGAAAGTTATTTAGCAGTAAAGACACATCTGATGCAAAATTACACTAAAAATACTAAAATCTTAAAAGTATAGGATTGCTCGTAACAGAGAGCCTTGTGCGACTCCTGTTCTCATGGAGCATTCTGAACCTGCATTTTGCAAGGTTTTTTTACCAATCAGCTAGATAGTTGAATGGGGTATTCTGAATGTGTCTATTTTTACTTTTATATTTTTTTATAAAAATGTTATTAATATTAGTATGTAACTCACCGAGATTTTTTGTCTGCTGGTTTCGAGACGTAGCCGTCTCTTCGTCAGGTCAATCACTATAACAGAACATAAACAATACTACACGTCACTACCATAGCACTATTCACACTATTCATAAACTAACTAACTAACTAACCATCACGCCGCTTCCCCGCAGGGGTAGGCAGAGAGAATCGAACGCCACACCACTCTGTCTTTGCAAACATTCTTTGCCTCTTCTACATTCATGCATCTCCTCATACATACCCGACGATTATTACGACTCCTGACCCGGCCGCTTTCAAGTATTTGACATACCTGATTGTGCCAAGTTTTCCTCGGTCGTCCTCTGCTTCTTTTTCCAACTACATTCGCTCCATAAATTTGTTTAACCGTTCTTTCTTCACTCATACGCTCCACATGTCCAAACCATCTCATTAACACTATTCATTAACTATGTAAAATGTTGATCACATGCGATATTGGTCGACTTGAGGACCAACATGCACTAAGGATTGCAGGGCCACATGCACTATGGGCTGAGGTCTAACATGCACTAGGGATAAGAATATTGAGAATAATATGTCCAGGTAGATGATTTCGTATATTTGGGTAGTATGTTTTATAGGGATGAAGAGATTGATAAAAACATAGGAAGGAAAGTGAATGCTGGGGACAGAGTGAACGTGCACTAAAATCAGTTTAAGCAAATAAAAATCTATTAGCAAAAGCTAAACTGGCAGTTCACAACAGAGTCCTGGTTCTAACCCTTATGTATGAAAGCAAAGCATGGAGTTGGCAAAGGAAGGATGAAAGCAGACTGAATGCAGTCGAAATGCGATCCCTCAGACGAATGTGTGGCAAAACAATGTTTGATAGATGTTTGAATGATGAAATAAGGAAACATGCAAGGCTGAGATAAGAATTATTGATAAAATTAAGAAAGATGTGTTGAGATGGTTTGGACATGTGGAATGTATGAATGAGGAAAGAATGGTTAAACAAATTTATGATGCAAATGTAGTTGGAAAACGAAGCAGACGAAGACCAAGAAAAACTTGGCACAATCAGGTATGTCAAATACTTGAAAGCGGCCGGGTCAGGAGTCGTAATAATCGTTGGGTATGTATGAGGAGATACATGAATGTGGAAGAGACGAAGAATGAAGAGGCGAAGACAGAGTGGTGTGGCGTTTGATTCTCTCTGCCTACCCCTGCGGAGAAGCGGCGTGAGGGTTAGTTAGTTAGCTATATGTCCATTTTGTGTATCGGACTGGTGTGCCATACTCTATCCGCGCTGATGTCTAAAGATAACAGAGCCGTGTGGATATATTGAAACAGTGAAACCTTTTACAAATATTTTATTAAATACACAATGTGATAAAACATATATAAATTATGAAAAAAGATATCGAGAGATGTAAAAATGAAAACTGTAGAAAGCTCATTTAATGCAACAAATACACACG
The DNA here is from genome assembly GCF_059751285.1 of Brachycentrus maculatus. Lineage (NCBI taxonomy): Eukaryota > Metazoa > Arthropoda > Insecta > Trichoptera > Brachycentridae > Brachycentrus > Brachycentrus maculatus. Next base: position 2,371,875 of record NW_028280897.1, on the reverse strand, counting down.
AGCTAGGAAAAAAGAAAGATCAGTTTATTGATGAGATTCTTTATCTCGGTCGACCCTGTCCCGATAACCACAAACAGGTAGCGCAAGAAAGAGGGCCCCTCCAATTAGCTTCTGTTAGAGATACAGCACAAAATGAAGCTATAATGTTGAGACGCTACAGTTTTCATTGTTTCCCCGGCTCTTCACACAAAGAATGTGCAGTGCTTACAAATTTTCCAACCCATCTTCATTAACACAGAAGGGGCATTCTATCCGACCGTTGTGCCCGAGGCCAGAAGCCACCCCCTAGACGTTGGGCATGTCCCTACTGCCCCAATGTCCTCGTATAAGCTGTGAATATATTGGCAGCATGGGTATCCTCTGGCGTTTTCCCCTCAATCGTTTCCTCTATTTTTAAGTGCCGGAAACCCTACAGTCTCAACACGGGACCGATCCTTTTGACGCGTTTCTTAGAGATAGTTGCGAGTAGGTGCCTTCTTTCTTGGATTATTCGTAGTACTTCGTCGTTGGAGATCTGGTCTCTCCAGGATATCCCTAGCATTCTTCTAAAGGTCCACATCTCAAACGCATTCAGCCTATTATTTTTTTGTTCATGAGACATGGTGCTATCTAAGCACCATGTCTCTTGCCATCTTAGCACCAACTCTCAGCCATACAATAACACACTCCATATGTTTTGACCAATTATTTCACAATATATAAATCATAAAACTGACATTTTCTAAACTTGTAAGATGGTTAAAATCCTCATCTATATGTGCAGTGATGCCTCACATATCGTACGTAATCTGTTCCAGGAGCAAGTTCGTTATTTGCAAAGTTTGTTATCTGAAACATGTTTTCCCATAACAATGCATACAAAAAATTCATTATATAACATAAAATATGGTAATGTAACATAAAAAATATAGTTTTTTGTTGTTGTGTAAAGCGAGGCGCATTATGAGAATCGCATTATGGACGAAAAGAAAGATCGTTATACAAGGAAATCATTATGCGAGACATCGCTGTAGATAGAATTCTCTCTTGATATCCTTCAAGTGCTGATTTTTTTTAACATTATGAAAATTTTGTAATAAAGAACTTTTATATCCAAATCATAAAAAGTAAACATTTTCCCCAAGTATCATAGTCATTGCCGCTATTTTCTTGTAATACTTAATTTTCCTCCTCCTTTTCCTTTCTCATATACAGGTCAAATCTCGGTATTTAGAACTTCACAGGACCAAAAATATAATTAGTATATTGAAAATTCGTTACACTGGATGCATAGGATATGACACATTTTTAATTTATTTTATCACTATATTATACCCACTCTTTTTAGAAAATTTAAATTGGTTATTACTGTTACACTACACCCAATCTTCGGGGCTAGTGATCAATACAATAAAGGTGCCTACCTAGTACAGGACATAACAGAAATGAAACTATGATTTTTAAACTGTGAGACTTTATTGGAAAAAAGAAATTTATAAGCAATGAAAGAAAACTAAGTATAAAAGTAATTTCAAAAAAGTTGTTAATTTTTGATGCAAAAAAACATAAATTTTCTTTTGGACTTCTCAATATTTTAAAATGAAATGTAAAATTATTTTTTTATTTTTTTGAAAAAAAGTTTGTTATTCTGAGATCGGCTTCGCTACATTGAATTTTGGTTTCAGTACATTATATAAGAAAGTTTTCCGGGGACGAATTGCAGATTCGTTATACTGGAAATTTCGTTAATTTGGTATTCGCTACAAAGAGATTTGACCTGTAGTAATATCCTCCACCCTACACTTCAGTCTGCAGCTAGAAACTGATCACCTCCTCTTCACAATACTAACAAGTTAAACAACACTGTGTACCACTGAGTGCGGCCTATCCGCGGGGGTTAGTCGAGAAGTAGATATTGACCCAATTTCAATAGACGGGTAGAGAATTAAAGAAAGGAAACAAAAGGATTTAATTTTTTTCAACTTACACTTCTTGGTAGAAATGCATTTTGTATATCGAAAAGCTTTTTCTACTTTTATTTTATTTGACCAGTGGGTCCGGTTTCATTAAAATTCTAACCATATTAACTTGTTATAATGATACTAGCTAAAATCATTCAATTTTAACTAGTTTTTTTTTCAGAAGGGAGTTGCATTTATTATTTACCTTGCTTATTATGTACAAGGTTTATTATAGATCATTAAGTAGATTTTTATTTCTTCTAACTTTAAAAAAAAAATATTTTTATCTGTGTTGGGAACAGGAGGGATAATCTAGTGTGAGCTAATCAGGAACTTCTCCGCATTTGCTTATTGCTAGGAGGAAACTACACTGCATTCCTCAGGAGAAGCCGGACTGGTGACTGTCGTTAACAGACCTTCCCTTCCACTAGAAGAGGGTTCGGCATTTTGTGTCCTAGCGTAGTACGACTGAATAGCCAACTGAATCGCCTTTTCTTGACGACAGTTGTGACCAAGATTAGCTGTGTTCTATCTTACCTTACCTCTTCATTCCTCACAAAGTCAAACCACCGCATGCTTAAAATTCTTCGCAGACACCTATTCTCAAAGCCAAGTTAAGTACACGGCTGCTCTGGGCCCTTATAAAGTGCTATGATTCACAGCCGTATAAGAGAACAGGAGCGATGCAGGCATTGTATTGGCGGCATTTGGCCTTCACTGAGTATGCAGTAGATCCGATCTCCAGACAGCCTTCATACTGTTATAGAAATGACAAGGGGATGATAATAAATGAAACAAACTTTGGTCAATAATAAAATAATATATATATATATTTTTTATTATAATACTGGATATATACATATATATTTGAAGGGTACACTTTGTAACTAATATAAATAATGCATGGTAGAATCTAACAAGTGGATCGTGGAATGTACAGAAATATGGAATAGATAATTTTTAAAAAAATTAAATAATTATTCTTTACAAAGATATCGAGAAAAATATTTTTTAAGATGTCCACTGTATATGATGATTTGCATTAAATATTTAGTAATAAATTGATAAATATAATATAAAAATGTAACAAGGAGTATTCTTTTATCAAAAATGTATATCAATTATTTAAAATAAAAATAAAATCGAATATCTGGACAATTTTAAAAAATAAGTAATTTTTATAAATTTGACATGTTTATTTCGAATTGTTGTTTTAAAAAAGTAAAGTTTATCTCATGGCCTCCATCATAATTAAGGCCTAGTATTCGTTAAATAGCAACTTAATTTTCTTTAAACCCAGGTAACATTTGACATAATTGTATTTTTTTTTTAAACACCTTTTTGTATTGAAAAAATAAGTTTTTTTTCGAAATAAATATACGGTTTTGAAAAGAAAAGAGCTATTGAAGGGTAATGGAGTTATAAAAAATTATGAAAATATTTTGAATGCATATTCTAAAAAACAAAAAAAAATCAAATATGTTTTCTAAAAAAAAATGGGCGAGACCCGACGACTGGCTGCAAACGTTGCCGGAAGCCAACAGTGAGTTGAGTTTTATTAATGCGAGTTTGGCCTTAAGAAAAAAATAATGTATAAGTAGACTAAGAAAATAAACAATAATTGTAAATTATTTTTTGACATTTCATCAAAGATGAAGAAAAATATGGAAGTCTGGGCATTAACGGGGCTGACAACCGTCATATTGGCTGGTTTAAGCAATCACTTTGTTACACATGTAACATTCATCAATTTTACCCATTATTGACAACCACACCAAATTCTTGGAAGCTCTTTATATATAAACTAATTTTGAAACATTGTTTTTGAATCACTAGAACTTCACTAGAGACATCTATTGGTGAGATGAGAAGAAGCTTTTATTGAGCAGAAATTCTTTATTAAAACAATTGTATATTTTTGATATCTATCAGGTGGGACAGCGCTAGTAATTAGTGTACCATGGTATAACACTTAATGTTTTGTATAAGTATATAATCTTAATAAATATCTTTAAAATGGAATTTCCAACAAGTAATCATAACCTTTATCCGATTACGTTTCGTAATAAATTTACTAATACATAATGAGTTTGTGCGTTGAGCAGATCGCACCTTTGGTAATGGAATCACAACGTTACAATAATGTTTAAACATTGTACCATGAAAAACTTTTTTCGAATATTTTGGCCTCTAAGGGAAATTGGCACAAAGGAATTTTTTTAATATTCCGTAGAAAAATCTCAGTTACTTACTGGCTAGTGGAATGAATTTGTACGAAGTTTCGTGAACATGTTGAAGAATTTTGTTTAAAAAATTTAAATTCGTCGAAGTGTAAATGAGATTATCAGTGATGGTAAGCAAATGGCAGGTTTGAATCAATCAACTGTGAATTTAAGAAAAATAAATGACGAATATCACAGGAGAATAGGGATCATTAAATAGGCCACGCGTGTTTCTACCCTATTTCAGTAGTTAAATCTATTATTTTTTAGTGTGATAAACCATTATTTTCAGAGACAGATTTTGAAATAGTGTGGTAATTCCATATGTATTGAAAAGGTACTCTTATCTATTTTCCCCGTGATATTCGTATAATATTTTTCTGGCAAAACATTAAATTTTCGTGAATTGACAATGTAATTTTTGATATGCTTTTTGTTTACACACAACCTCCTTGAAATGTCTCGAGATGACTTTAAAATTTTAATGAACATTTTTAACTTTGAAAATTGTTTCGTTATGAAGATTGAAGCTTTTTGCAGTCATTGGATGATACATTTGAATTTGTGAAATACAGCAGTCCCTCAGTATCCGCGGATTTATTATTTGCGAATTTAATTCCGGCATTTGTAAAGTCTATCCAAATATATTAAAACAACATATATATATTTTGTGTGTGTAGAAAAGTGACTGAGAATGAGTTTTGTAATTTGTGGCCTCGAATGCCAAGGAACTACTGCATACCATTTCGGTGTTCTGTAAACTCAAATTAGCACCAGAACATTACTCGGTAGTCTTATTACTCTCTATAATTGTAAGATTTTAGATTTTAGAATTCAATTTTGTACATAATTCTGAATTTATTAAAGCCAAAATACCTGTTACGGGGATGGCATATATAAGGGTCTTTTCATACTCGTTAATTCTTTTTAAATTATCTGGAGAGCAGTGGTGTTGAGGAATATATCGAAATATGTAAATTTCTAAAGTAGAAAATTATTATTCCTATCAACTTAATGATTTCAGCAACAAAAGAGCAGATTTTTATAAAAATTACGATTTAAATATTTAATTCATTTTAGATGTTATATTCGCTTTGCGAAAAGACCCCGTAATCATAAAAAATACTTTAAATTTGCTCTATCTAATTTTTTACGCATTTCATTACCGCAGATTCAGACCTACAACACAATTACATGTATACAATTTAATTTTAAAAACAGATATATTTTTTATATATAAACTTATACAAACTAGAGGGTTTTCCAATATCGACGTCTGGATTTAATCGAATAAAGGAATTTCTTACTAAAGTGAAAAGGTAACATCATTGCGATGGATCATGGCTTTTGTGTTATTTTTGATGACATTTTGTAATAAATGGACTTCATAGTTTCGTATTTAGTAATATTTTATCCTGAAGTTGCTTTCGGCAAATAGAAATCGTCATAGAAATGTAAGTGAATCTAAAAAGTGTTTTGTGTGAGTTAGAGTGAAAAATCGAGATTCGAATCCTGTCTTATTAAAAAAAACTTGTTTTAATTATGATGCATTTGGCCAATGCCAACGCATTGTGAATGTAAATCGAACATGTTGATTTGGCTTCTTTGATGAAGATTTTGGTTATCTGGACATCTCAATTGGAAAACCCTACCTTATAATTTATAAGAAATAGATCTTTACCCATGATGTCGCCATTTTTAATGAAAATGTAAAACTTTCAAATTTTTATCAAAATTGTCTTATTTAGCCATTGCACATTTGACATTTTCATGACAAATGAAATATGCCAAGGCTATAGAAGTTAAATGGAAGAATTCATTGAAACCAATATTATATTATATTATACTGTTTCTTGGTAATATTTTTATTAGTGCAATTAAAAAAGTGGAAGCCGTTTAGTGTAAGATCCGATACAAAAATTAGTCAAAGATTCTCCAGCTGCAACTTTTGCAATTTTGAAATTTTTCCGATGTGCTATGGCGAATGCGCGTTTCAGTGCAGAACCATTTGAGGTAGAATGACGGACCAGCCTTGGTTGTTTCAATGTTAGTTCCTCCACGACCGATTCCATATCACGGCAGAAAGAAGCATTTGTTGCAACTGCTAAGATGGAACGCAAGAAGCTGTAAGCTGAGAACCACCATCGCTATCTGCTATCTCGACTGTTAACCTTCTGTTTAGGGCATTGTTAAGCTCGGATGCCAGTTGTTGTGCAGGATACCTTCATCGTTGCAGGTGACAATCTGTTTCCAGAGTCATCCACATCGGTATCTCGGATGCTCATTTTTCATCAGCATTCATGTCACGCGGTGTGCATTTAATGAGGTAGCTCTTTTTTAGTTAAAGAGCGATCCGTTTCAGTCCGAATTCATCAAATCTAGTCATTTTAAAGTCCTAAGATGTATTAGTAGAGTATAATCAGTAGGAAGAGATAATGGGATTCAAAAGACAATTTCATAGGTAAAGACGACAAAACAAAATAAGAAAGTCCAATCCGGATACAGATCATGTTTCCATAGTAGTTTTCCAGTTTCCGATGATGGCGATAGAAAGAGATGGTCGAACCTGCAAGAGAAATAAAATTTCGTTTTATAACCAGACGCTGAATCAGGCGGAGGAAGCCAAATTCAATGCAATTCCATTATGATTGGATGTAATTGTTACTGCAGATGGATAAATGATCCAGGATCCATTTTGTTTACAACTTTTTGGATAATCTATTGTGTTTCTCTTCATCCTTCAATGCATATGATTTCCTTAAGTCATTTACTAACCGCAACATATCGTGAATTAAGATTTTTCATGTACCTACTAGGAAACGCCAGAAAATAAAATTATGAACGTCTAAATAAGAACATAAAATACCAGTTTAGTTGTCGTGCTGCTGGTAACGCAGGAAAGGCTGGACATCGAAGGTGTTATGAAGGGAGTGGATTGAGTCGAACAGGCGGAAGGCGCAGGTCACCAGGTAGCGGTTTTCGTAAATCGAGAATAGGCATTCCGGGGTCATGTTGAAGAAGCAGAATTGGTGAGTGCAGACGGCGCACTCCTCTGCCTCTCCTTGCATGTACTCCTGCAGCCTGTTCAGGACGATGAAGTCCACGTACATGATGCGGTCCTCTTGGAGATTGAAGTTGTACACGTCATTCAAGGGAATCACATAAGGCACGGGGCTGAAAATATAAGAGAATAATTGTTTTGGAAATCCAATACCTCACCAGCATGGGTCGATCGCGACTGACTAAGTTTTCAACGCTCTTCGCTAGCAAAACTTCCAATATTGAGACTGGATGTCGAAGCCAATTAATCACATTTATAAAACGTAATCGGAACGCAAACATTTAGGAAATACTTATATGTAATTACTAATATTGTTCACCCTTCTCACTACCAATATTTTCATGAATTTTCCCTAGCTATTGATTTGTAAAATACAATATACAGTATCTACTCAATGAATTAGGGCCACCCATTATTTTTTTGAATACTCTGAAATCTTTTGGATTATTATATTTATTTTACATAAATACTTTAAGTTTTCTATTGACATCTAATATCATGTATATTACCTTCAATAATATGTCAAATATACCTGGATTATTTAAGCCTTTACAAAATTTCAAACCCTTTTTCTGAGAAAGGTCCCTAATTAGCACAGGTAGAAAGATAGTTGAAAGTTCAAAAAATAGTCCTATCTCATTTATTAGTGAAGTTTCTTGAGTTCTGGTTGTTGTTTTGTTCAGAGAGGTTATATAGTTATCGTGTCTTGTGAAAAAAACTTAATTTTTTATTTTAGTTCATTAAGTATAATTTTTTTTTGTAAACACAAGTGTTTTTTTTGAAAAGGACAAAATGGGAAAAAGTAAAGACATTTCTGAGGAAAAAAAGTCTAGTGTTATAGTGCTACTGAAATTAGGAATACTATCTAATAGAGAAATTTCAAAAAAAGAAAACATTTCTCGTCAAACAGTGGACAGAATTTCAAAATCAATAAAAAATCAGTCACCCGCCACCAGCAATCGGCGAAAGAACTGTCATAGGATTAGAAAAACAACACCGAGGACTGATTGAAAAATCGTTCAAAGTGCCTTAGAAAACCGTTGTGCATCAGCAAAAACATTCAAAATAAAATTGGAAGAAGAGGGTATAAATATATCGGTATCAACACTGAGGCGACGTCTTTACGAAGTAAATCTGAAATGCAGGCGCCCTGTAAAAGTACCAAAATTGACACCACGAATGTAAGCGGATCGATTAAAATGGGCCAGGCTACATCGAAATTACTCGGTAGATGATTGGAAAAAGGTATTTATTTAAATTGAATTTTCAACATATCATTTTAGTAAATAAACTTATATATTTGAATTAAGCTTAAATTTTCATTATTTTTCAGGTCATCTTTAGTGATGAGTGCCGGTTAGAAGCCGTGACAGAGAGCCATCGATTCGTCAGGAGAACACCAATGGAACGTTACAATGAGGCCTGTGTGGTAAAAGTTATCAAACACCCCCCTGCAACAATGATATGGTCATGTATTATTAACAATTTACCTGGGCCGTTGTTTTTCGTGGAAGGAACAGTGAACCAAAATTCCTATAAGCAGGTCCTTGAACGTATTTTATTGCCCTTCTATCATACACTCGACCCAACAGAAGGTCCATACACCTTCATGCAGGATGGGGCACCTTGCCACCGGGCTAAATCAATAATAAAATTTTTGTCTAACAAAAATCTGCCTTTGCTCCCCTGGCCTGGAAGTTCTCCGGACCTTAATCCTATAGAAAACGTATGAAGCATGTTAAAAAATAAGGTATACTCATTTCCAAATCCGACAGTAGACTGTCTAAAAAAAAATAATCAAAAAATTTGGTCAGAAGACGAAGAAATGAAAAACATGATAAAACAGTGCATTTTAAGTATGCCAAAAAGAATTGAGGCAGTTATTTCTGCCAAAGGTGGAAATACTAAATACTAACTATATTTATATGAAAATATACGCATAATTTAAGCGTAATAAAGTGTTCATGTGTAAATAAAATTCAATGTTGTTTTATTCAAGGTTTTCTCTGAGTTATTCCTGTTTGAATTGAGAAATTGCGCGAAATTCTGCGTGGCCCTAATTCATTGAGTAGATACTGTATGTACAAAATATTTATTTTTTTATTATCGGAGTCGGTCTAATAAGTAAGATGTCGAACCACACCCGATGTTAGAGTGCTAAGGGATAATGTTGAAAGAATATTTAAAAAATGTCGTTCGCAAATGTAAAATGAGACCAGTAGGTAAATAAGATTTTGGCCCGTTTGGACCTCCTTTGTGTGTCGAGGGTTGTCCTACATCACCCACTCTCGAAAATGGGATAGCCCATGCCTAGTAACCGGGGGATTTATTCAGATGTGAACACGTAATTCGTAATATATGCAGGCGACTCGATGGCGCCGCCGCGATGATTTCATTTAGCCCCACTTGTTGATTTTCAAACTTGTTTTCCCATTAATTAAACATTTATTCAAAATGGACACTAATTTGCATACAGAATTTGCATAAGAGCTATCTCAAATGCTACAACGATTTACGGCATCGGCAGAGACCGGAAGCTTTCGGGAGCTTCACCCTGTAAAATTCCGAACGCCGACCTGCGCCATATTGGAGAAAATTTATGAATTTCACAACTTTCTGCAATCGGTTTAGCATTTGAGATGCGGGTATCGAATTTGCGAGAAAAATTATTAAAAAAATAACATTGAAATACGCATTTAGTTGAAATGAAAACAATATTTACCCTGCGGTGAAAATGAAGACAACATTTTGTACGCTTAACGCTTTCACAATCGCGAAAAACAGCTTATAAAAAAGTTTATATGGCAATCAAAAACATGAAACACAAAGAAAATGTAGCGATTTCAGATTAAAGCCAGAAATGGGGATGTTTTCCAAACTTACCCGTCGGGAAACTCGTAGTGACTCGATGCATGGGGGCTCATTGTTACACCGATCTTGAAAGCACAGGAACAACAGTAAATTATTAAAATTCAGCAATCGGCTGATTTTATATCTGTTAATATGCGTTATACGCGGTTTTTAGCCAGGAGTTTCGGTTAAAGAAATACTTCGGTGGAGATGATTCGACAGTTGTTGTCGGGAGTAAAGCTCGGCACAGAATGCCTGGGAACAGTGGAACAGCTCAGAGTGCGGTAAATTAACGATTTTCCGCAATCCGCGTTTCCTTTATCCCATATATAGGGCTCTGCGCACGCGCGACATATATGGGCGAACCTAATGACATTTCCACGCGACTTTTCCAGTTTGAATTTGAAAATGCCGGGACAAAGCCTAGCTAACTAACTCACCCCCACCCCGCTTCCCACAAGGGTAGGCAGAGAGCCTAGGACACCACACAACTCCGCATGTCCGAACCATCAATTTTATCGATAATGTTGTGTTTTCTTTAAGGGATAAATACTTGGGAAGTATGTTTTCTAGGCATGGAAAGATTGATAAAGCTATAGAAAGGAGGAACATAGTGAATGATGCACTGAAATCAGTTATGGCAAATAAAAACCTATTTCCGAAAGCTAAACTGACAGTGCGCCCGGTTTCAACCCTTATGTATGGAAGCGCAGCATCGAGTTTGCAAAAGAAGGATGAAAGTAGACTGAATGCAGTCGAAATGCGATCCCTATTGGCTGATAACACTATCGATAAAATTCAGGAAGGATGGTTTGGACATGTGGAACGCATGAGTAAGGAAAGAACGGTAAAATAAATCTAAAAAGCGAATGTAGATGGAAAAAGGAGCAGAGGAAGACCGAAGAAAACTTGGCATGATCGGGTATGTCAAATGCTTGAAAACGCCAGGGTCAGAAGTCGAAATAATCGGCGGGTATGTAAGAGGAGGTGCATGAATGTTGAAGAGGCGAAGAATATTTGCAAAACAGAGTGGCCTGGCTTTCTATTCTCTCTGCCTAGCCCTGCGGGGAAGCGGCGTGATGGTTGGTTAGTTAAATTTTGATTGCAGTAAATTCGAGTTTGGGTAAGATTCAATTGCGTTTGTGTGCATCCTATATGTCTTAACATTTTAAGAAAAATACTTCTTCCTTTTCTGCTGCTTGGTCTACACCAAGGCCATAGCCTTGTGGCCTGTTTTTAAGTTGGATTAGCCTCCTGCAATGTCGACTCCCAGCTGTCAATCCATCTCTTTGGTAGTTTGCCTGGGAGTCGTCTACCTTGGAGTTGGCCGTGCAGTGCAATGTGGGGGCGTCTGGATGGTTCCATTCTCCTCACATGCGCATACCATTGTCTTCCCCGCCTAACAACGTCTTGGATCTCGCATATTTCTCTTATCCTGATGTTCATTCCAGAAAATACGATTTTAATAAATTATGATCTATGGTATTTTTCAGACTTACGTCAGAAAATTACATATATTGGAATTATAGAACTTCGCCATTGCTTCAAATGAAAAATATGGATTCATACATTACCTATGGTGCAAAGTCCACTATATTAGCAAACGTAGTCAGCCAACATGTATGCAGCGAAAATCGTTGTATTTGAAATTTCGGTACATTTCGGTTGATTGTCTTTTTGGAAGAAAACTTGTTTTTGCCATCAAAATTTGAATCCTCGACAAAAAATTAGCTGCCATACTCCAATCCAAAAAAATGTGGAGTTGAAACCAAAATTTCGTAAACTTATATTAAAAATTCGAAGATCTGGACCCAATTTAAGTGGAAGGTAGATTTTGGTTAATTTCGGTACATCTACCTAAGTTTCGGTTGTCAACAATTGAGAATTCTTTTTTAATTGTTAATAAAAAAAAATACCACTATTTCTTAAAATCTACTGTGACATGTGTTTCGATGCATTCCGCATCATTTTCAAACACCGTATGTGAAGCTAATTCTAAACTTTAGAGTTAGGTCCTTGGGACGTTGAAGGTTGAAGATTTGGTACTAGCTTTAAACAGCCGCGTATTGCTGTGACTCATTCAGGATAAATGGAAAATAAATTAAATAGAAAGCATGCTTTTCTAATATGATTAATTCCACAATACTTGTGAAGCCATGAAAATATTAAAAATCTTTAGGACAACAACATTCGAAATCATTCAAAATGCTAAGTGACAGCAGTGTCAAGAAGCACGCTGTATGAATTATACTAACCATGGCGGATAGCCTGCTTCTTGACAGCTGCTGAAATATGGTATTCACCAACAAGCGTTTCAGAAACCTTTTGTTGCGACGATGTGCATATATTTGTGCATTTCGGTTATCTTTAATTCCATATTAAAAAAAATATTTGCAATTCTTGCAATTTAGCTTTGCTGTGTAGCGGGGAAGAGTCACATAATAGAAAAATATTATCGATTCTTTTCTGGTTTCAAAATATGGCTAAAAGTCATCACTCTTTCTATGCGACCCAGTATCGCCACCGTCTAATAACATTTGTTTAACCACTTAACAGTCGAATTTTGGCCAGAAAATTGGTCTATGCAGGAAATCATCACCAAACAACTGGAAACAGGACTACCCGAACACTGCTCGGGCTAGCCAATAAAAACAAATACATAAATGTATTTGGCTCGGGCAAATCAATACCACCAAGTTGGAATACGATTTGCCCGGAAAGCACTCGGACTCATCACGTGGTTAACCAACTTCACTATGTTAAAATCTCTTTACTTTCTTTTCCATTTAACCAGACTGGGCCACTGCAAAGCGTCTCCCGATAGTTGAAAATAAAATTCCAAAGAATTCTCAGCTGGAGTTGGAATAAGGGTTGAAGAGTAAATAAAAATGAAATTCCTTACATTTTGTGATATTTATTTATTTTTGATAAATCAGAATTGGTATAAATGTTCGTGTATTTGTACATAAATACATTCACATATATATATATATATATATATATATATATATATATATATATATATATATATATATATATATATATATATATATATATATATATATATCCCATAGAAATAAATTTATTCTTACCTAGATAATACACACGATTCACAAGTTGAGGTGCATATAAATACATTTTGTTTGCAAAGCTTGGAAATAATATAATGAGATCCATTATGAAGACGCTACAAGTGTTAACAGGTAGTTATGAAATTGGAATATATAAATAAAATATTTGTATGATACCACTTTTGAGTTTATCAATGTAAACACAACTAGTTTCAAGAACTACAGATGTTCTTATAGCAACAGGTGATATACCAACAGAACAATTTTGTTTTCGTGTTGTCACTTGTTGATGAGAACATCTGTAGGTCTTGAAACAAGTAGTGTTTACAATAATAAACTCAAAAATCGCCCTTGCACAAGTGTTATAGCAACAGGTGATAATACCAACAGACAGTTTTGTTTGTGTTGCCACCTGTTGATGAGAACATCTGTAGGTCTTGAAACTAGTCGTGTTTACAATAATAAACTCAAAAGTGTTCTTATTTTAAAGTGTTTTTTTATTATTATTTCACAAAATGAATACCGATTCAATAAATAATGCTACGAAATATGTTAACCATAACGGAAATACTGATTTGTAATATGTGTATATTAAATATAGCTTCTTTATAAAAAGATATATTTTTTAAATATATAATTAGATGCTAAAAATAAAAAAAACTTATTGTGTACAAAATACTATGTAATAACAATATGTTGTTTTGTTTATTTTAAAATATATCATCAGTAGAGATGACTAAGATTATAAATTAAAATTAATAAGAGATAAAATAATAGTAAAAATCACAATTGATTTGCAAACATTGTATTTGATTGGTTAACATAAAAATATACTATTATGCAATGATTTTATTTTTAAATAGAAAATTACAACCATATATTTTTTTCAATGTTCACATCATTTTGATGATGAAAATTTTATGAACAAAATTGACTGAAATTCGTGTCGCCTACTTTCAAAATCCGCCAGATCCAATTTTATAAGATATAAAAATAAGTACTCTATCGGAATGCCAATTGTGAGTTTTATTGTTTAAAATATTTATATGCTAGAAAACCCTGCTAAAAAATACTTAAAAATAGCGTTGTATTTCAAATACCGCTTTATTCATGGAACTTGCCTTCTGACCCATATCGGCCAATCACAGAGCGAGGATAGGTCAAACATTAAGATGAAGTCAATATCGGTTTGTGTCTCGTGTTTTTTTTTAAATACTGAAAAAAAAAATTTAAATGGGAAAATTCTTTCATAATATTTTATAATATTTCATATTTTATCTAAAAATAGACAAATCTTTGAAACACAAATGTTACCCAGAGAATTTTGATTTCTTGTATAATCGACTTACATGGATTTGGCGGATTTTGAAAGTAGGCGACACATTTCATGTATTGATTTTAGCTGTGAATTTTTAACAAATAATAACTTCTAAACCTAAATTTGTATAAGAATATTAATATTGTATAAATGTGTCATTCAAATGCAATTTTAAAAAAACCTAAATAAAGAAAAAAATATATAACTATCACTAACACGAACTAAATTGTCATGAACCGCAAATAGTGGATTGAAATAAACAAAAAAACAAGATGCAGTTTTCCCTTCACTGAAATGTTTTGAGCAACATACTTCCAGAAGGATTTTTTTTTAAATATATAATTTCCATACATTTTAAACTGAATGTTTAATTTTAAACTAAAAAGTGGGGCTACATTGAATTTTTGTTTTACCGAAAATATAATATTAAGAATTTGATATTTAATTATAAATAATCTCTTCATGTAATGCAAGATTGTGAAAATAGAGCCATCCAAAAAACATAATTATATATATATATATATATATATATATATATATATATATATATATATATATATATATATATATATATATATATATAGTAATTTACATATAATTTATATTTCACACTGTCTTGAATGAAGAATAATTGATCAATAATCTTACAAAACAACAATCAGAATAGGCTGACAATAATAATAATTAATTCATCCACATCCTTGATTTAATAACTTTTGGTTACCAAAAACTTGTACTTAGGATTAAAAATTAGTTCATGTAAACTATTTTTTTTTAAAATGGTTTTGACTTATGACCAAATTCACTCAATCACCTGTCAAAATATGACTAATGTAGATTTCTTGGGGCCCGAATCTCTGAAACATGTCCAACATGCAAAAATGGATTTCGGTGTATATTAAATTGTCATTTTAAAATGCAAACTTATCTGTTTTATGATAAAGTATCTGTACCATACTGCAATAAACAATTTACATATTCAAGATACTATGTTTTTTTGTCAAATCAATTATTCTTTTGTGCAAAGGCGACCTGTACATAGGTTGTGACATCTAAGACCTCCAAACTTTTGCATTTTTCATGTTGTACTGAAGACAATAGCAGCCGACGGTTCACATATTCGAGCTTTTATCTGTTAAAATATTTTGTTTAAAACCAATTGTTCCACCCTTGTACAAGACTCGGTTAAAGGAAGTACTGAAATTTTCAGTGTTGTTGCTTGTGACCTCTCCTAAGAATGTCAATCATTTACTGTGATATAATCTTGTAGTTCACGCTGCTCCCTCCACCTTACTAGCTTATCTACAGTCTGGTACAAGATGACGCGTGTTATTAGGTTATTTGCATATCAATATGTTAGCTCAGTGTAGCTAAGAAATTGAAACAACACACGGCATAATAACAAAAATATCATAAGCTAAAAAATTACACCAAATAACATGGATAATTATCTTTATAACCATGACAGATAATAAAATATTCCCATAGCAATTCTTATTTATAATTTTTTTATTTATTCTATCAGACCCTACGGATGATAATCAATATATATTATAGGTGCTTCAACATGAGATGAAGCATCTTTAATTTTTTATGAATAAAATTGGAAGTCAGTTGGATTCAATCGGAGAAAACTATATACTTCTCAACTAAGGACAACACCCTCATTCAAAATTTCACATCTATCAAAATTACTGAAACTGACATTTATAAGGAATCCAACAAAATTATATATATATATATATATATATATATATATATATATATATATATATATATATATATATATATATATATATATATATATATATATATGTGTATATATATATATATATATATATATATATATATATATATATATATATATATATATATATATATATATATATATATATATATATACATACATATATATATTAAATGCGATATGAATGTTCAATAATGGGCAGAGTGCTGAATGTTTCACAAGTGTATAAAGTGATTGTTTAAACTACCCAAATGCCAGGTCGTAAGTTCTGGAATGCTCAGGCTTAGATCTTCTTTCCTATAAAAACGATAGAAGCTTCATCTCACATCTCAAGCTGAGACACTTATAACGTACAATTCTTATTTGTTCACAAAATGAAAATAAAACTAAGGTGATGAAATTTAAAAAAAGATAAAAAGACTTTTTAGCGATTTTTATTTTCCTTTGCTATTTTAGAAAATACATTATGCTCAAATATTATAGATTTAAATGAAGTTTTGGGGCCTCTGAGAGTTGTGGGACATTTGGGGCATAATAATACATATATGCGATATATTTTTTTAACATGCTAATTTTTTTAAATCAAGACGGAGATGGCCCCTCTTCTCTTAGAAGCCCTAAAAATAACATGCATTTTTAAACTATGAATTAAAAAAATAATCAAAA
>NW_028280897.1:2015000-2052500 GCF_059751285.1 Brachycentrus maculatus | reverse complement strand
CGTGAGCTGTCGTCTGTGGCCGTGTGTGGACTACCTGACAATGTCAGGGAAGTCCCATATCCCTAGCGAGAAGGAACCCAATTATCTACAATCTTTTACTTACTCTTTTTTTAACTAAACGGAATTAATTTATAGTTTAATAATAAGTTTAACGTCATTTATAATAATAAAACCCTTATCCGCACCCCTATGGTGCATAGGGCACTGTGTCATATAAACGCAGTGTTATCTTGATCGTTTACACCTGAAGGAAAGGTGATCAGCCCTCCGCTTCAGGTACCAGTCCATGGTAATATTGAATAAATATTACAGTGAAAAAAATCACTTATATTTTATTTTACCCCCCTTGGGAATCGAACCCGGGACCTCCAGAACGGTAGCCGAGCGTGCTGACCATTACACTACGGAGGCGGACAAAATGAGATTGAGTCCAACGTCATTTATAGTTACATAATATTATTTAATTATTGTGTGTGTATGTATACGTATATATATATATATATATATATATATATATATATATATATATATATATATATATATATATATATATATATATATATATATATATATATATATATATATATATATATATACATACTCGTATATACATAATATATAAATATTGTATTTACATACTTCAAAAGTAATGCCCTATTTTGCATTTTGTATCAACTCGACATAGTCAGCGCTGACATCACTAGCATTTATATTGTGGTGTGTCCCTCGTTTCGTACAATTTTTATTTGGCCCGAGCTTTGAACTTCACCTTTTCCCCCTCTCCTCCCTCCCGTCCCTCTTTCAGGTAATTTCACAGATCGCTCACTCCTTTCAAGAACGTCATAAATCAAAATACTTGATTTATCAGGAGAACATTTTTAAAGTTTAAAAATATAATACAATGTATTAAAAATATATCTCGAGCCACTTACTGAACTTTTTACTGTGCAACAGATTTTTTTGGGTAAAATCTTAAGTTTTTTTCTCCATTTGAAAAATATTTAGTTTATTGAAAAAAACAATTTTACAATACATTTTCTTCAAAATGAAAAAACAACACTTTCTGCCCTGTAGCGGTTAAATATTAAGTTAAAAATATGCCGCTTTTGCTGAGATATAGTAAATTTTCTGGGCATTCCGAAAACGTGCACAGCTGAAAATTGACGATTTTTGATTTATGACGTTCTTGAAAGGAGTGAGCGAGATGTTCAAATGAGGAATTTTGTAATCGGAATAGTACAAGTGCTTATTTTGTAAAACTCGTTTATGTGAATGACTTGATGTAACTTTTATGTAAAATTCCCAAATATTTTATTTATTTATTTTAAAATATATTACATAAGTCACATATATCATATCCCCGATGTGTGATTTCCATTTCTCATTTTGGGACATGGGATTAAAGTTAACAAGACTGAAACACAAATAAGAATGAAACACGAATAAGAAAGACTGAAACACAAAAAACAAAAAAAATTTTTTTTAATCTTTTTTAACTTTTTCTTATTTCAACAAATAAGAAAAAGTTAAAAAAGATATAAATTAAACAGAACTAACACGGCAAAATATAAAATATAAAACAATAAACGGGCTTATTAAATGAGTATGTAAAAAAACGTAGGGTAAGAAGTATGTTTAAAAGAAACAACAAGAAAAACTATAACTAATCACGAACGCAAATATCTTTCCATCAAGTATTTTTTCAGTTCATTCATTTTGGATCCCTGACTGGGTTTCATTTTATATACCGCTTATTCCTTTCAACAACGTCATATATAAAAAAAAACTTGATTTTTCAGGAGATCGTTTTTAAAGTAAAATATAATAAAATGCATTAAAAATAAATATCAAGCCACTTATTCAACTTTTTACTGTGCAACAGATCTTTTTAGTTAAAACCTGAGTGTTTTTTTCTCAATTTGAAAAATATTTAATAGGTATATCTAAAAAAAAATATTAAACAAAACCTTTTCTTCAAAATGCAAAAACAACACTTTCTGCCCTGTAGCGGGTAAATATTAGGTTAAAAATATGCCGCTTTTGCTGGAATAAAGTACATTTTCTGGGCATTCCGAAAACATACACAGCTGAAAATTGACGATTTTTGATATATGACGTTGTTGAAAGGAGTGAGCGATATGCCAGGCAGCTGGTTACTTTGAGTGTAGGCAATATATTACAAAGACCTTACTCCAAACTATGGTGTGTATCGGCTCCACATGTATTTTTTTATTTCCTCGTGTACTATGATGATAAATGAATAAATTCTGTTAAAAATTTAAATGATTTCTGTTAAAAATCGGTAGAATAAAATACAATGAAAATAAAGTACGTATTACCCTTGAAATAGGCATATATATTCATTGTGTTTGTTCACAATTCGGCTGAGCCACAATGCAACTTCAGTTGACGAAACCAATCGTGGCAATTGAATCAATTCGGTGTCCTGGGACTCCTTATGCATACAACCTTAGGTAGGATGCGACATGTAATAGTACCCGGTGACGTACTTCCAAATCCTTAGCAACTACGGCGGATCGACGCGAGTCATTCGTGCTACGAATACGTACGCGGTACAGTCTATACCAGGGTACAGACTGTAGCACCATGGCGCGCGCGAAACGATTCGTATGTGCCCGGCACTATTCGACAGACAGAATTAAAAAAGAACATGAATTAAAAATGTGAATAATTTTTATTTATTTGTAATAGTTTAAATTTTTTTGAGTGCCTAGGTTTATTAAATACGTTCGTATGTTTGCGATATCGTATGTGAGTGGTTCCTTTTCTGACAGTACTTGTCGCAACTTGTCTAGCAGCGATTAAAAATAGGTGGTGCCCGCTTCCCTACTGATATTTTAGAATGTGCTCTAATAATAATAATAATAAAACCCTTATCCGCACCCCAATGGTGCATAGGGCACGGCGTCATATAAACGCAGTGTTATCTTGATCGTTTACACATGAAGGAAAGGTGATCAGCCCTCCGTTTCAGGTACCAGTCCAGGGTTATATTGAATAAATATTACAGTGAAAAAATCACTAATATTTATTTGACACCCATGAGAATCGAACCCAGGACCTCGTGATATATGAGTATCTAATATCGTCATGAAAAAAATGTTGCTCAGACGCATTTCTAATTACAATTTGCAGCAAAATAAAATAATTTTAAATTTAATTACAAAAATATAATTTAAAAATGTCTGTAATTTCCTTTTTCCATTTTGCTTATTTTCAGTCGACAGTATGTAATACGTTTAGATGTTGACCTGATTGCGCATACTGTCGACCATATATATATGTGTGTATGTGTACATATGTGCGTACTCACGGATGCACTCACTGCATACTATACACATATACCAGCACAATATCGAAACGTCCTGTGGATACCGTAGTGGGATGTTAGAAATACAATAAATATATTTGAAATAAAGCAAAACCATGTACAAATTTATTTTGACTTCTTTACAGCATAAACCTATTTTGCAGTGATATTTATTTCAATCTTCGTATATATTTTAGGTGTTTCAACTTGAGACAGCATCTATCTCTTCTATATAAAAGAAGATGGAACGACCTAGGACCTGACGTTATTATATAAGTATTTGTGTTTTACATAATTGTGATTTACTAAAAAAATCTCGTTCATATTTAGCTCGAAGTAATATTCCATATTTCGATATCCTATTATATTTGTAGACACTGGTTTATCCACTAAAATTTATTTTTATGCAGAAACAATACTTTTATTACTCATTCCCTTGCACAGGAACATTTTTGTAGGTAGGCTGTTTGTGCCGAGTTGAGATTACATTACAAATTAAATTCTGCAGCGCGCTCGGATATCCTTCGTGGCATAAGTTTCATCCTTCCATTTAGTTGAAAGGATTTTCCAATATTCCCGGGAGATCTTACTTTAATTGTAAATAGAAACTGAATCACCTTCCCCTCACGATGTTGACTAACGTAAGTATCATATCTATGTACCTGTGTACTTTTCCAGTCATTTGGGTCACTATTAGAGTTCTATGGATCCGGAATATTTTATAATATCCCTGTAATTGAAACTTATAAGGAATTCTTCCTCTTCCTGAATAGGAAGTGCACCAATAGTGCATGGAGCACTGCATCGTATAGAAGGAGTGTTATCTTGATTATTCAATACACAAAGGAGGCAGCAGTGCTTGTACAGACAATGATGTATGGAATCGAAACATGGAATTGGAAAAAGAAGGACAAGAGCGGAGGAAGACCGAGGAAAACTTGGCATGATCAAGTATTTTAAACACTCGATTGTGGTGTATATATACCATTTCATGGTCATGAAACTGATTTGTTGACACAATTGTTTTGTTTTTTTTTTCATTAAATATGTCAGTTTAAAAAACTCCAAAGTTAACAGAATTTCAAGGAAATACAATATTATGAAAACAATTTTATTCTGGTAGCCTTTTTAAAGTGTGTCAAATTAGTCATGAGTTTTAAAAGAGTACTTATATCAATAGATTTTAATGAAAATATGTGTATATATACATTAATGATAAATAATTTATTCTTGTAACTCTTATCCGCACCCAGTGATGCATAGAGCACTGCATAGTATTTACGCAGTATTATCTTGATCGTTACTTACATAAAGGCAAGTTTAACACTCCTGCGCTTCAGGGATCAATCCAGGGTAATACCAAATAAATATTTGAGTGTAAAATCACCAATATTTATTTTCACCCCATGGGGATCGAACCCGGGACCTCCAGCATGGTGACCGAGCGTGCTGACTATTACACTACGGAAGCGGACAAAACTAATAGATAAAATGCAAAATATTAATCCAACTTTATCGAGTTTCCTTCAAAACGGCCTTTATTTGAATGATTTGGCTTTTCATGTGAAAAATGCAATATTCATGAAACGCCTGAAAAATTCTACTTATTTTCGGAACTCTACCTACTCTCTCAACTCCTTACCCTACTCTCTTATTCTCTCTCATTTAGATCAATGCATTGCATCACATTGCAATGTGACAGTTTGAAAAATATTAAACAACAGGAGTGGCTGAAGAAGAAGAAGAGAGGAAGAAGACAACCCAGTACTTCAAATTTTCGACCATTTGGATGAGCTGATTACTCAACACCAAGGGTTACTGGGCATCTAGGCATTACAAATTTTTACTAAATTTATAACCTATTTCGTTAGTGGGCGAAACCAACAACCAGAATATGTTGAAAGAAAGGTGGGCCACTGAACACCTAATAAACATGAAGGAGAACCAGAGTAAAGTAGCTATTTTACACATCATTCCAGGAGACCACGACTCAAACCATTGAACTAGGCCAGGGGTCGCCAACTTCTTGGACTAAAATAGCCAGGAAGCAAAACGGTTGGAAATTTTTGGAGACCAATTTTTAATTTACAATAATTAATTTTTTTAAAAGATGCATGTGAATGGTTGTCTTAAGTATAAATAAGTATGCTTGCTATCAAACGAGCCTTTTATTGGCATATTGAACATAAAAGTGGTTTGAAACTAGTGTGGTGTTTTAAAGGTTGTTTTCCTTTCAATGTTTGCATTTTTAACAAGAGAAAGGTTTTATGAGGGGTCGTATGTGCTTAAACGGCATCCCTCCTGAACCAACCGAACTATAAATGAATATGCACAGAATATATTTTTTTCCCCAAAGTATGAGTATGAGTAGTATGAGTAGTAACGTATGAGCAAAGAAAGAACGGTCAAACAAATTTATGAGGTGAATGTTGTTGGAAAAAGAAGCAGAGGAAGACCGAGGAAAACTTGGCACAATCAGGTATGTCATATACTTGAAAGCGGCCGGGTCAGGAGTCGTAATAATCGTCGGGTATGTACGAGGAGATGAATGAATGTAGAAGAGGCAAAGAATGTTTGCAAAGACAGAGTGGTGTGGCGTTCGATTCGCTCTGCCTACCCCTGCGGTGAAGCGGCGTGACGATTAGTTAGTTAGTTATATTTTTTGTAAACCTGTAAAAATGTCATGTTTTATTTGATATAGAAAGAGGCACTCAAATTGCTCAAGAACCACATGGCGAGCCGTACGTTGCCGACCCCTGAGCTAGACGATGAAGAACATATAAAATATTTTGTGTAGAGCTCCGATGTCGACATGGGTTGGTAATTTGGTTCTGTATTTGCAATAAACGAGTGTACCACGTGACGTCAAACGACCATTATTGGATAATGACCCCACCAAATTGACTGGGATTTGGTCGGAGTTTAGCAGGGCGACCACGCGACTGTCGGCTTACTAGGCAAGCGCACAAAGGTTGGGTACAAATGGCGACTCCGAGTGATAATATGTGGGACAAGGTCATTCACATTTCATTCAAGCCCTTAGGAAAACACCGGTACTTGCGCCCATTCATATTTTGGACACGATCAACGAAAAGAGTTGGATCTACACTAAAAGTACTGGTGATTTTGCATATTCAATTGGTTATGTATAATATTATAAATCTATAATTACGAGTATATTAGAGAAAGAAACTACGAAGTTTTGAAAACAGGTACCTGACGCGATTACAAGGTGGAAAGTGGCATGACTCTCAGGAATGAGGACGCGAGGAGAAGAATCCAATAGCCTCTCATACTGGAAGTCCTAACTAACTAATTAATAATCAAACCGCTTCCAAAGCTGAGATAATGCTTACCTCAGCTTTGCATTCCTTCCTTATTTCACTATTCGAACATCTATCGTGCATCGTTTTGTAGCACATTCTTCTGAGAGATCACATTTCGACTGTATTCAGTCTACTTTCATCAAACCATAAAGAATAGAATGCCACCTAAAAGGATTAATGCCTCATGTCTCTTCCTCCGGCGCCCCGGAAGACCGCTGACGACCATTCACCGACTGTACTTCTTGAACTTGAACTTCGAGATGCTGGACTGACCTGGGAGGAAGCCAAGAAGATGCCGCGTGATAGAGCGAACATGGAAAAAGAAGAAGAATATACATTTACTATATTTTGAGTGTGTCAAAATACTTGTTAACAAATCTGGTCAGAAGCCCTGTGAATTCCCAGGCTTCCATATTCTTCTTCATCTATATTAAGATGTCAAAAAAAGATTTTATATCTTCTAACGGGGTTAAATACAAGAAAGTGTACGCCTTATAAAGGTACAGTACAGATCATCATCAAAATTATGGTACTCTCTAGGTAGTAGAATCGCTGACAAAACCAATCGCATTATTTTTTGACATCTCGACACAGAGAAGAATATGGAAGTCTGGGCATTTACAGGGCTTACGACTTTCAAAGGCTAGTTTAATGAATCATTTTACACACTTGTGACATTCATCAATTCTACCCACTATATGATTGACAACCACACTATTCAGATTCTTGGATGTTCTACATATATGATCCAATTTTAAAAAAATGTTCAAGTGTGTATGTGTGTGTGTGTGTGTGTGTGTGTGTGTGTGTGTGTGTGTGTGTGTGTGTGTGTGTGTGTGTGTGTGTGTGTGTGTGTGTGTGTGTGTGTGTGTGTGCACGCGTGCGTGTGTGTGTGTATGTGCATGTAAGCGTGTGCGTGTGTGTGTGTGTGTGTGAAAAACGTTCTGAACAACACAGTATCTTACCTTATCACAAGTATCATATTCTCAGTTCTGAATTATTCTCATTGGTAATTTAAAAAAAAATATTTATTCATTATTGATTACAGGAATATCATTAAAATAAAAACACAATATTATATTCAATATTTATTAAATTTTCCCGCATGTGGATAACCGTGAACATAACGTCTACATACGTATCAATAAAAAAAGGTCACACATTAGAAATTCATTCGGTAAAAACATTAATAATAGTAAAGCAATTTCGTACATCAATATTCCATTTTTCTTTACTTAATTAAGTTCGCTAACCATTCAATATATAGTATTACAATCACACGTATAAAAACACAGAAATAATAATAATTACTTAAATTGAAACACATTATGAAACATTATAAATCCATAAAAATTTTAGTAGCAATAATATTAACAAATAAAAACTCATTTATTAAATTCGTAACATCAACATAAAAAAAAACTCATCATATTTGTATGGCGCAGTCGGATATCCGGGTACTGATGTTGGCTGGGGTGTCTGTCAGTCCTGCTGGCGAGAGGAGAGGGTGGTGGGTGGTTTACTGAAGAAGTAATCGCTAATGATCAACGGTCCCCCGGGGGGGTGTTGCTCCGTAATGAGCTTGTACATTTCCTCTTTGACCTGAGCAACCGTGGTGAGGCCCTCTTCCCAAGTATGGTCGAAGGGTGAGGCCGCGACGGGCTCCAACGCGGACAGGTCTGCGCTCGTGCCGGCAGCCTGGCCGTGCCCCCGGATGCTTTCCGTGCAGCAGCACCCGCACATGCTCGAGTGGTAGCTCGCCCGCCCCTCGCGCAGGTACGGGTGCGCCAGCGCGTCCGCCGCGTTTACCCGCTTATCTGGGTTGAAGACCAGCATCTGCGTGAGGAAGTGCACCGCGTCGGGCGTGGCCAGCGTGGGGGACAGCGAGTACAGCTCGTGCAGCGCGTGCGCGCGCGGCGGCCGACTCAGCACGTACTTTCGGGCGCTCTCGGACGCGTGTTGCATGTCCGCCGGCGAGGGGCTACCTACCAGCTCGATCACCATCTCCAACTGATGAACCGGAGTAAGGGCGCAGAAGAGTACTCTCCGACTCATTAACTCTGCGAATACGCAGGCTACAGACCAGATATCCACGGCCGCGGTGTAGTGTGTGGCCTCCATCAAGAGCTCCGGAGCCCTATAATACTGCGTCACCACCTCTCGGGTCATCCTCCTGTTGGGGTCAGGTTCTTTGACTCGGGCCAGGCCGAAGTCGCAGATTTTGAGTAATAAACGATTGTCGACCAACAGGTTGCCCGGCTTGATGTCTCTATGCAGGATGTGGGCCGAATGTAAATACTTTAGACCTCTCAGTATTTGGTAAAGGAGGAGCTTTATGTTGTCCGTCGACAAGTCTTGCTGGGAGAATATAATCTGGTGAAGGTTGTATTGCAATAACTGTGTCATCACGAAGACATTTTCAAAGCTATCTTGTTGAGGCGGTTGTAGGATGTAAATCGCTGACAGGACGTTTTCGTGTTTAAAGAAACACAGCATCTTGAGTTCCCGAAACACCCGTTTGGATGTGGCGACCGATTTAAAGACTTTGGGTATCATCTTCACTGCCACTTTACCGCCGTCCCGAGGGTCCGTCGCAGCAAAAACTACTCCGTAGGTCCCGCGTCCGATGATCTGGCATGTCTGCATGTCCGGCTGCGGGTCGCGCTCCGGCTGAGGCGCCTGGAAGCTGGGCGGCGCGCCCGCGGCCATCGGCTCGCTCCATTGATCGCTCTCATCCCCATTGTTCATCTCGGTCATGGTCGCTCTCCTCCTTTGTACACTCGATCTACTGCGAATACCCGTCAGTGAGGAAACGACGATTCCCCCGAAAACCGCACGCTGTTTTGCAGCGCCCAACTAATATACAGATCTCTCTTTATCACAGTCCACTAGAACCTCTTCACGCGGTGACTGGAGTACGTATTGACAGCGTCGAGTCTGCAGGGGAGGAAACTGCATGTGGCGCGTTTCACTTCCGACGGAGGAATGGTATGGTCGTATTGAGGTTCGCTCCTTGTTTCACCTGTATCGCTGACCTAAGCAGGCATTACGTGGATTCCGATGTCTAGTTATAACGATATTGGCATTGTAATTTTGTGTGAAGTCAGCAGACTTGTCAATAATTTTGTTTACATGGATTTTAGAGTCAGCAGATTCGAGCAATAACTATACGATGTTGCACTGCCTTGGAAATTTGTCCCCGTAATATAAATTTTGGCATTAGGTCATCAAAAAAAAACAGAGGACAATAACAAGTACAAATATGTGTTTTTTTATAAATATTTATTTCTTTTCAGTTAAGTGCCCTTCTCATTTCTTCAACCTTTTATTAATCTCATTATTTCACAAAACTTCCAACTTCATAAGATTACCATCCCTGTCTAAATACTCGTATGTAACAACATACATACAACAATATACAACATAATATAGCAATAATTTATGTGATCAAATATGTATAGTGATTAAGTATTGTACATTATATTTTTTCGAATCCTTTATCTTAAGCCGTCACGTATTGAGTAGGATCAAAGCTCAGATAAATTTAGAAACGAAAATTGAACTAGATGAACAGGTAATTTTAATTTGGTCTTCGTAAGTACTTACATATGGAAAAGTATTGTTTATTGCCAATGCGTCAAAATAAGCTCCCCTACTGATTTTCCTTTGAAAATATAAGATCGACTATAATTACAATATGTGAAATGCTCAAAAGAAAAAAAGAAGGAAAGACAGCTGGGAGTCAACATCCCAAGAGCGACACGCAGAGGCACAAATAGATCTAGGGATACAAAAAGAAGAAGAAGAAGTAGAAATTCTCAAGTTTTTTTTATATAAAATATGAAATTCAGGCTAGTATTCGGTGAAGATGTGAGATGAAAAAATCATATACGGAGGGGGTGGTTGTAAATTTATTTATTTATTATTCATCATCATCATCAGCCCTCACTTTGAGGGCTGATTTTACAATATTAATAAAATATATATTAATAATAACAATTGGTTTATTATGAGTTATCCAATCATGGTCAAATGATTAATTAAACCATATCCACGTCCTATGTGGAGCATATGGAGTCAACAAACTATCTCCAGGCTTTTCTGTCGGCTGCCAGCTCGCTTGCATTCTCCCAAGTCAGTACCGCGTCCCGAGTCCCAAGTTTAGAAGAAAACTGCCAACGAATTGTCAGCAGTGGTCATCTTGGGCGGCGCGAACCTGATGACTTGTAAAGGAGGCAAGCCTGATTAAGACTTTCGGGAGGCCCGTGGACTACATGGCCCAGCCAATTGAATCGTCTCTTCTTGACGATAGTTGTGACCAAGATTTGTTGCGTCCTACGCCTTATCACTTCGTTCCTTACAAATTCAAACCACCGCACGCCTAAAATTCTCCGCAGATACCTATTCTCGAAGCTCAGTAGACGGCTGCTCCAGTACGGTAGCCGAACGTGCTGACCATAACACTACGGAGACGAACAAAAAAAAAAGAAAGTCTTTTTCTCCTTCTGTTTGGTGTAGGCCTTGTGGCCTGCTTTTGAGAGGGATTAGCCTCCTGCGATGTCAATTCATCTCTTTGGTGGTCTGCCTGCCCGGGATTCGTCTACCTTGGAGTTGGCAGTACTAGGCAATGTGGGGGAGTCTGGATGGTTCCATTCTCCTCACATGCCACACACCACACCACACCATTATCTCCTTCGTTGCCTTCCCCACCTAACGACATCTTCCATCTCGCACATTTCTTATTCTGTCTATATATAATAAATATGCACAGCTGGGTACTGCTGGGTAATACAATAGGAAACTAGCACGTTAATTACAATAGAGAGTTGATCACATATTGATTCCCTCCAACTCTGTGTCTTTCCCGCACTCAATACGCCAAAGCCCGTACTTCGCATAATGAAGCTTTATCTCGGTGCCGAACCGCACAAAGGCAAATGCATCATTGCACTCCGTAGCGCCTCCTCAAGCAGATCTATATTATGCGATGTTATCAGCCGAGGTATTATATACGCTATTCTGTAGAGAACATACTACTGATGTTTAACACACTCAGCACGCTCGCCTACCGTACTGGTGGTCCCGGGTTCGATTCCCAGGGGGGTCAAACAAATAAAAGTGATTTTTCACTCTAATATTTATTCAATATAACTCTAGACTGGTACCTGAAGCGGAGGGCTGATCACCTTTCTTTCATGTGTTGATAATCAAGATAACACTGCGTTTATATGAAGCAGTGCCCTATGCACCATTAGATGCGGATAAGGGTTTAATATAAAATTAAATACATACTGATGTACCCGACTGTGTAGGCCACATTAATAGGCCTATTAAAAGATCAACTTTAATAACTTAAAAAAATCGAAGCTGCGGTAAAATTATCGAACGTTGACCGGTCCGCGGTAGTAAAAAGGTTGAGGACCACTGGTGTGGATTTTGAACTTTATTTATGGCATTTCATTTCGAACGACTTTGGTATTTTTTTAATTTTTGACAACTCAACATGGATACGAAGAAGAATATGAAAGTCTGGGTATTTACAGGGCTTATGACTACGGGGGTGGACAACTAATAAAATAAAAATAAAACATTTTATTTTTTGACATCTCATCAAAGGTGAAGAAGAATATGGAAGTCTGGGCATTTACTTGGCTGACGACTTAAGTTCTATATATATATGAACCAATTTAGAAACCTTGTTCTTGAATCACTAGAACTTCACTAGAGACATCTATGTATTGGTGAGATCTTAAGAAGCTTTTTATTAAGTAGAAACTCTTATATTAGTATGTGAGGTCACACTCAAAATGTTATAAATAAATCATTAATAACTAAATAAATAATTTTTAAATTAATAAATATTTTTTTCGTTCTAATTTGTAATCAATCGAGTTAGTTTAAAGTGATTGTGTGATTTTATGCACATTTTCAGAAATACAGCGTTCCGAGAATCGCACATTGTGCTTGGACTTTATACCGCCTTCGCGTTAGTGACAATGCCACATTTTATTTGTGGCTGACACGTACATAATTAAATAATTTGCGGAAACTACTTAATACATGCCTCTACGTGCGATTGCTGGCTAAACAACATTTAAAGTATGGTTATCGGACTTAATGTACCTGCAAATATATATAGTATATATATGGTGCATAATATATTATATGTCCGCCTCCGTGGTGTAACGGTCAGCGTGCTTAGCTACCGTCCTGGAGGTCCCGGGTTCGATTCCCAGGGGGGGGGGGTGAAAATAAATATTAGTGATTTGACACTGTAATATTTATTTAATATTACCCTGGAGTGATCACCTTGCCTTCATGTAAGTAATGATCAAGATAACACTGCGTCAATTCGATGAAGTGCCCTATGCACCATTAGGTGCGG
This sequence comes from Brachycentrus maculatus, assembly GCF_059751285.1. Lineage (NCBI taxonomy): Eukaryota > Metazoa > Arthropoda > Insecta > Trichoptera > Brachycentridae > Brachycentrus > Brachycentrus maculatus. The sequence continues at coordinate 2,039,458 of NW_028280897.1, read as the reverse complement.
ATAAGGGTTATAATAATAATATATTTTATATAGATAGTAACAGCAATAAATAGGCAGGCGCTGTGGCGTAGTTGGGTAGCGTATGGCATAGCTCGACTCCGAAACTGGCGTCGCGGGTTCGATTCCCGCCGATTGCAGAATGAATTCAAGAAAAAATTATATCCAATTGGTCTGGGTGTTTGTGATGTATTTTTCACATTTACCTTCCCCATTCTTACTATCCTACTTGCAAATTCTATCCTGCTAATTCCTTAAAAAAAACTCACATGGCGTTCAAAGTGGTCAGTTGTGGTCGAAATGCTAACTTACAACATAAACATATGCTTCGAACCTAAGTACAACAGATCAAAATGCATTTGAATGACGATCCCAGACATGATTGTATAATGGCAAACGCCGGACATTGAACTGATTTCTTGAATACATTATTCTAATCCAAGCTTATTAAATCAAACTCTCCAGCAGACAAATTCAAAATACGCCAATAAACTAACATAAATCAATAAAATTATGCTTTTTTAATCAGCATTTTGAATCGATTATAGTATATACACACAATACCAGCCGATTGTTCCGACACTTGACATGATCGTTTCCAAGTATTTGACATATTTTATCATTGCTAGTTTTCCTTGTTCTATAAGTGTATATACATATATATATATATATATATATATATATATATATATATATATATATATATAAATATATATATATATATATATATATATATATATATATATATATATATATATATATATATATATATATATATATATATATATATATCCTTTTAAGGGGTGTTAGGCCAGCTTATGACTGACCAAAAAATAAAAATATGACCTCCGTAAAAGTGCCCTAGTTTTCGAGATATTTCCACTTTTATAAATTTCCCGAACATCTACGCCTTAGATCAGTTTTTCGAGTGCCACTTCTTCAATTTTGCATATTTTGGGATTGTAATATACGTATCATAATATTTTTTACATAAATACTATGTATATATACAACATTTTGAGTGTGTCCAAATATTTGCTCACAAAATCTCGATTTTCTCCAATTACAGGAGTTATTTTCATATTTCATATATCATCAAATTATAAGCTTAATAATAAAAATGAAAATGGTATTTTCTGGCGTTTCTCATGTGTGTGATTATAATCCAGGACTTGGACCTCACATACTAATATAAGAGTTTCTGCTTAGTAAAAAGCTTCTTTACATCTTACCAATAGATGTCTCTAGTGAAGTTCTAGTGAAGTTCTAGTGATTCAAGATCAAGGTTTCTAAATTGGTTCATATATATAGAACTTCCAAGAATTTGAGTAGTGTGGTTGTCAATAATGGGTAGAATTGGTGAATGTTACACGTGTGTAAACTGATCACTTAAACCAGTCTATGACGGTCGTCAGCCCCGTAAATGCCCAGACTTCCATATTCTTCTTCGTCTTTGATGAGATGTTTATGTACTCACACACTCATAGAATTCTTATTGAGTTTCTAAAAGTTTTTTTTTGTGGTAGATTTTATGAACTTTATTCAGTAAGACTCAAACTTTGTTTCAACTACTTTTGAAACTATTTTCCAACCGGTTGAAAAAAAAGTACAACAAATAAAAGGGATTAAAACGATGTTTGAGTTTTATTCTGCAAAGTAAATAAATTAACATTAGTTTTTATTTCACCTTTAGTCAAGAGCAAATGACAAAATGTTCAAAGTTAAAAGAAGCAAAGTTAAAGTTATCACCTTGCGTTGTCAATGCGATTCCCATTGACCGGTATTCTGGCCAGGGGGTGGGTTTCTATAAATACCTTGATATTTCGCCCTTGAGATAGTGTTTTACGAAAATGACGCTAGATAAATTATCCAAAATTTTAATCATTTTCAAATATATTTAAATCATCATGGTTTTCCATAAACTTTGTGCCAAATCAATATATGTATGTATATTAAAATAAAGGTACGTTATTATACTAGTTTCATTCAGTGTGTTACAATTTATTTTCTTTCGCATTATGATATTCTGTAATTGTTGCATAATATTTATTTTTTTATTTTTGTCCACCTCCGTAGTGTAATGGTCAGCAAGCTCGGCTACCGTACTGGAGGTCCCGTATTCGATTCCCAGGGGGAGGACAAATAAATAAATGTGATATTTTCGCTCAAATGTTTATTCAATATTACCGTGGGCTGGTACCTGAACGCGAGGACTGATCACACTGTGTTTATATGATGCAGTGCCCTATGCATCATTGGAGTGCAGATAAGGGTTTGATGAATTATTATTGCTTTGCGTTGACCCACGCAACCACTCAAGTTTTGGCTGGAGGGGTGAGTGGTATGTGAACAGGAAAATTGCGTAGGATTAGTAGGTACGAGAAGGAAAGGAGAATAACATCAATAACTGTGGTTCTTAGGGTTGCACACCCATACTCGTTCTATTGTAGCATATGTTGAACAAATTAAAATTTTACAAGTGCTAAGATTTCTTAAGAGGAACTAAATGTATTTAAATACCACGAGTATAAAAAGCGGACTATAAATACTAAATAAATAAAAAATGTTCGTACACATAGGTACACGTATTTGTTTATATACAGGTTTTTCACAAATTAGACGTTATATTGTATTTTATAAAAAAAAACCTTTTGAAAATATTTTCATAAAAGTACTACATATACTGTCAGTGTGAATACTTGCCTACATCCCTTATTCTTAACGTTAAGTCAAGTGCGTTATTCGTCACGTTGGCAAACCTGCGCGGCGCGCTGTCGTAGTCTGTGCGCGCGGAGTTTTCATAAGATTTTTGATGTACTTTGAATCATGAGAACTGTTATAATGTATTTTAAAAAATTCTGTCTTTTTGATAAAATACAATATTACGTCCAATTTGTTTTGTAAAAACTTCCAAATTGATTTGTTAAACTTCCGATTTGATTTGTAAGTCGAAAAATTTAGTTTGTAAAACGTTCAATGGATCATTATCAGACGGGACGAATATCTTATTTAACATACTCAACCTATAAAGTATTGTATTAGACTCGTTTTGTGTTTATAACAGCCGATATAATCAATATTTTCATGCATTATTTTGTTATGGAAAATACGTTGTTTTCTTAAGTTGGTAATGAATGACGTCACAGAAACGATGGACTTATTTCAAATTGGTAATATTGCTAAATTATTGGTGACTCTATTTGTTGTAGTCTATTGTATATTCTCCCACCCCTCCCATCCCCTCCCCTCATATTTGTATTACACAAATGGTAGTGTAGTGGTAAACAAACAATATACACTATTACTATTACAGCTCTATAAACCATAGACAATAAACCATATGACTTCATAAAACGTTCTATGACGGAAATTTTATGACGTATGCGAACGCACGTTTTTCGTTTTATTAAAATATCTTATGTTTAAACCTTTATATCTCCCTTAGATCTCTACAGATTTCAATAAGAATGTTATCGATAGTCTTGTGATTTTTCATATTAAATTATTAGTCAATAAACCAATATCGAGACAAAAACCTAATTGAAGTGAAAAACCTATAAAATAAATTACTAAAAATACATGTACGAATATTATATTTGTCGTAATCGCATATATTTCGCAGAAACGATATTTGGGAGAGACGCAAAGAACATAGATTAATTACCAAAAAAAGGGATTTTTATACCACATTGTTGTAAAAATCCCTTTTAATAATTTTTAATTGCGACTTTATGTCGCGACAATTATTATTTCATGACAATCAATACCAAAATGATTTTCTCTTACGAGTTTAATAAGGTTCAATCTAAATCAATTCATTCGTCATTATTAAATTTTCCTTTTAAAACGGGTTTCGAGTACATTTACCTTTGAACGCCTCGCAATCAACAGGAAAATATTTATGGGTATTTCCCAACGTTTACGTTCTACACATTTATTTTATACTGAGCGGCAAGCCTACAAAATTCTTTGAAAATGTGTTTCACGAAGTGGCGTAAAAATAATTATGGGATATTTATGTAATGGTGTGTATCCTTACTAATTCTTCAAAGCGTGTTTATTTTATTTTATACATTAACAGATCAAGTCCATTTTTTTCATTAACAAATCAACTCCATTAAAAACCGTAATTGTCAATATATAAATAAAAATAAAAACGTTAACATTTTGACACTCGACATTATGTGAAGGAGAATATGGAAATCGGGGTATTTATTTACAGGATTTATGACCGGTTATACGCTGGTGTAAATATCGTATAAGCATTATAGGAATAGGCAATGAAACAAACAAAACAATATATTGTGTGTGTCTGAATCTTTGTTCACTTATCTGGATTTAATACACTAAGAAGTTTTTATTTTTTAAATATTAATATATCAATATACAATATATCAAAGGTAAAGAACAGTGAGCACATATGCACTAGAGACTATGGCTGTGACAAAGAGAAATGCAGAGAAGCACAAGTGCACACAATGATCCATGGAAAGATCCATGCTTGGTTTTAGCCTGAGGGATGAAATTAAAAATGAATATACCAGGAAAAAACCAAAGTAGAGGACATCATGGATCGCGTGGCAAAACTCAAATGGCAGTGGGCAGGACATATAGCGAGACAGGACCCCAAGAATTCTACGATGGAGACCTTGGGGGAGCAAAAGAGGTGTTGGAAGACCCCAAAAGAAATGGTCTGACGATATTGTCGCTGTGGGGGGTAAAAACTGACTGCAAGCAGCACCCATCTAGAGTAAATGGAAAGAAGGGAAGAGGCCTATATGCAGCAGTGGAGTTCAGAGGGCTCGTAAAGAAGACGAAGACAAAAGATAATATGGAAGTCTGGGTATTAACGAAACTTAAGACCTGCAATAAGCTAGTTAAGTGATCTCTTTAAACACGTGGAAAATTCACAATTCAAACCATGATTGTCAACCAGACTACTCATATTTAGGAAGTCATACTTATATGATCCATCTCATGACTTTCCGTAAATGAGTTCACAACAGCCATCTACGATTGGATTTAGAAAGCTTTTACTTAGCAGAGGCCCTTTCATTTGTATGCATCTTATGCAGATTATTTTACGTACGGGGAAAAACCTCAAAGCCTTTAATTTGCAGCTCTACTTTGTTTTCCGTCGTGTGCTTGTCAATCGTGGGTAGAATTGTGAATGTTACAAGTATGTTAAGTGATCACGTAACCAGCGTATGAAGGTCGTAAGCCTTGTTAATTAATACTCAGTCTTCCATTGCCTACTTTATATATGTTGATATGTCAAAAATGTAAAATAACTCCCATGTGGAGAAACCCAGATTTGAGAACAAGTAATTAAGACAAACTCAAAATGTCGTGCCTAAAATTTAGCTTCACATGCGGTGTTTGAAAATGGTACAGAAAGCATCGAAACACGTGTAACAATAGATTTTAAGTAATAGTTGTATTTACCAAGTAAAATTTCAATGTAAAATCAGCACGATCACTTAAAAATGTGTTGGCCATAGTAATTGAATCAATATTTTCTCAGCAATTTTGCAGATAAAAGTTTTTTAATATTGACTCAATTTCCCATTTTCCCGCCTCCTCGATTCACCCTTACAACTTTTCTTAAGAATTGATGCTGCACGAATCCAATATGATTTGTTGGGTTTGGGAGGAAGAAAGTCCTGATTGGCGAGGCGTATTGTAAAAAGGATCATTCATGTACTAAGTGAATTTTATAGTGTAAATAATGAAAATAATACTCAAAGTTTAGATACAGATCCATAAGGAAATAATTAACAAAGTGCACCATATTTTATTTTATTTTTGATTTTTTTAAAAAAATAGTCATTTGGAAAATTTGTATAGCATCATTTTCGTAAAATACTACCTCAAGGGCACTTATAAAAAAATAGATAATTATTATAATAATGACATGATGACTATGGTAATGATACGCAAAGAAAAATATATATAAAACGCCGTCAATCGGTCTCGGGACGTCGAGTGTACTGAGTCTGGAGGGGGGAAAAGATGAGCTGACAAATCGTAACGCCTTCCTCTTGATCTTCATGGGCTGAGAATGGCCAAGGTGTTGGGCAGGATGCTTCCCTGAGCGATGGTCGCGCTGGAGAGCAGCTTGTTAAGCTCCTCTTTACTGTGGATGGCCAACTTCCAACATCCAGACGTGCACAGTTCAAACGTGACTTCGCTTTTATCTCTTTTTGCTGTCCTTCCATATTCCGACATGGTGGTTTTCGCTCTAAGGTTTTCCGCTTTCGCTTGCGTACGAATGGGAGTTGGTGAATTGCGGAATCGGTAAAAATCTGACGAGATGATCATTTAATTTATGATGCAAACCAGTTGGAAAAATGAGCAAAGGAACACCGAAGAAAACTTGGCACGATCAAGTATGTCAAATATAACATGTTCTTGAAAGCGATCAGATCGAGAGAATATGGTAATTGTCGGGTATAGATGAGGAGATACGTGTATGTGGAAGAGACGAATATTGTTTGCTAAGACAGACGGTGTGGCTATACTCTCTGCTTACCTCTGCGGTGAAGCTGCGCTATGGTTATTAAGTTAGTTGGTTGGTTGGCACATCCTGCGTTTTGGTCATAAGTTCAGATAACTCTGGTATAAGGTTGAATAAATTCATTTTTGGTGTGTCCAAATACTTGTTCACAAATCTGGATCATCTCCAATTATAGGAGTTATTTTTTGACATCTCATCAAAGATGAAGTAGAATATGGGAGTCTGGGCATTTACGGGTCAAGAATTTGAGTAGTGTGGTTGTCAATAATAGGTAGAATCGGTGAATGTTACACGTTCGTCTATCACGGTCGTCGGCCCCGTAAATGCCCAGACTTCCATATTATTCTCCATCTTTCATGAGATGTCAAAAAATAAAATGAATTTAATATCCGTTTCTATAACAAAAGTTCAGGAGGTTCATGGCTTGTTCTAGATATTCGTGTTTTGTCGTCAATGAAATCAATTTACATGACACAGCTTCCCAGATTTCCATGTTGGTAGGCGTGACCCAACAGGTTACATTTACGATTATATTTACACAAATCAAAAATATATCTATTTAAACACGGATATGTCTGATTCGGTAAAGTGACTAGTATTATTCCCATCATACGGCCGACTTTTCTTTATAGCTTGTATCAAATTTCAGTTTGCTGGCAGACTTTTTTTATTGCTCGGATTTTATTGTTTTTTGTAAAAAATATATTTGTGTCATTATTTTTCTTGAGTATGTCCGCCTCCGTAGAGGTCAGCACGTTTGGATTCCGTTCTGGAGGTCCTGGGTTCGATTCCCACGGGGGTCAAATGAATATTTAAGTGATTTTTTCACTCTACTATTTACTCAATATTACCCTGGACTGGTACCTGAAGCGGAAGGCTGATCACCTTTCCTTGGTGTGTTAACTAACGGTCACGATAATACTGCGTTTATATGATGCAGTGCCCTATGCATCATTGGGGTGTGGATAAGGGTTTTGAAGTGATTTTTCTTCAGTTGGAAAGAAGAAGAACTGATAAACTGGCGGCTAAAACGGAGTGATCGTATTGAACATTTGAAAATAAGGGATAGGGAATTCTCCCCAGATTCCGGGAAATGCTTGCAGTCTCATTACTCGGCTGCATTCCCCATGAAACACTCACACCTGTCTTATCTCCGCTGCGTCTGGGGAGTTGAGATCGTAAAGAATATTGCACAAATTCCAGCGTTGAAGCAGAGAACTCGGTCGCCATATGATGTTCACGTGAATGAGTACTTTGAAACTAGTATAAAACCTTTTAGTACCCTCCTCTCATAGGAAATCTTTTCTCATCTCCGACACCTACAATAGTCCGTACAATATTGGATTCATCACGTCGTAATCATCAGTTTATTAATAAAAATAAAAACACCAGTATAATACCCCTTAATGAGTTTTATTTCATTGACAACACATGTTTTCATCTATAGGTGAAAAGTTAAACTTTAAAAGTATGTGTTGGTAATATAATATCTGTAGTTTTCGAAACTAGTCGTGCGTTATGAAATAAAACTTATTAATTGGTAAGTATTTAACTTAAAAAAATCAACATGTCATTGCACAAAGTTAATGCCGAATCAATAAATAATATTTTAAAATTAGTTTTAACAAAGATTTGTTAAAACTAATTTTAATAATAACTAATTTTTACAAAATATAGTATGTACCTAATATGTAGGGACGTACTATATTTTGATTTTCTCGAAACGCTTGGCAAGTAAAAATGATTTATGACAGGTAATAAGCTATTTAAACACCCAGACATTCATATTATTCTTTATCTAACAGTTGAGATGTCAACAAAATCTGTAAAAATAACTCCTGAATCGAGAAAACTTAGATTTCTGAATAAGTATTTGGACACACTTGAAATGTGATGAAATCATCTTTTCTTGGCCACATTCGTGACCATGCCGTGGGTGCAACGACTGTTTCCTCACAAACCACCGCGTGCCTAAAATTATTCTCAATAATCTATATCAATGATCATGGTACACGACTGCTCCGGGCTCCTGAAGGGTGTCATGTTTCACAGCCGACAAGAGATAAAAAGTATGTAATGCAGGCATTGTATAGGTGGGATATGGTTATCACTGGATGAAATTCCGAACCTCTAGACAACCTTCAAACTATTATCTGAACCCGATGGTGCATAGCGCACAGCATCATATGAACGCAGTGCTATCTTGATCGTCAACACATCATGGATAGGTGATCAGCTCTTCCCTTCAGGTACCAGTCCAGGGTAATATTGAATAAATATTAGAGTGAAATATCACAAAAAAGTAGGTGTTATATATCGTCCAGCATTCGGAGCCATATATGAGATAACTTTTCATGAATGGCGCACTGATATTAGTTATCTTACAAGGCTAACATCGAACGCTAAATTGTCAGCACATAATAGAGTCCTGGTACAAACCCTGATGTATGGAAGTGAATCATGGAAGCGTTGGTGATGTCGCTCACTCCTTTTAAGAACGTTATAAATCAAAAAACTTGATTATTCAGGAGAACGTTTTTAAAGTTTAAAAATATATTACAATGTATTAAAAATAAACACTAAGCCACATACTGAGCTTTTTACTATGCAAAAGATCTTTTTAGGTAAAACCTGAAGGTTTTTTCTCCATTTGAAAAATATTATGTATATTTAAAAAAAAATAATTAAAAAATACCTTTTCTTCAAAATGCAAAAACAACACTTTCTGCCCTAGAGCGGGTAAATATTTAGATAAATTTTGCCTTTTTTGCTGGGATATAGTACATATTCTGGGCATTCCGAAAACATGCACAACTGAAAATTGACGATTTTTGTTTTATGACGTTCTTGAAAGGAGTGAGCGATATGTGTATGTGTGCAAGGAAAGTGATTTTCTGATGAATGTTCTTCAAACCCTTATCCGGATGGTGCATAGGGAACTACATCATAAAATCGCAGTTTCATCTTGATCGTTGACACATGAAGGCAAGGTGATCAGCTCTTCCCTTCAGGTATCAGTCCAGGGTTATATTGAATAAATATTAGAGTGAAAATCACATAACTTATAACCATTATACCATGAAACAATCGAGTTACAACAGTCAAACATACCTTACATTCGAATATCGTAAAAAATGTCAAAAAATGAAAGATGATAAAGGTCCCGAACACTTCCCTCGTCTGACGTATACTCGTACAAGCTGTCATTACGTCAGTTGGGATGTCACACACTAACTATCAGGCCGTGAGAGACAAGTTTCTCTCTTGATTTTTCAAAATATTTAACTCATTTGCTATGTACGGTCCATCCCTTTGCCTTAGGCATTCATTTGGTATATGTCATGTTATAAAAGAATAAAGAAGCAGTTTTTTAAATTTGTGTTGAAATTTCTTAAAAAAATAAAGAATAAGATGAAGAGAGAGTATGTTTAAAAAATTATCAAAACAAAATATAAAGGAAAAAGGTTTACTATTAATTTTTACACTGTCATTGATTAGTACTTCAATATAAATGGACTGTAAAAGCTAAAATATGAGATACAAAATATGTATATATACATATATTATAAGTCTGTACTAACATAGTTCATGAAAATGTGGACAGATTGTAAAATAATTCTAGAAGAATCTTACATACGCCTCATAAAGGTCTTCGCTGATTATTTTTTTTACCGTCGCTCAAGACCCATGTGCCAAAAACTCTAATCGAAGCAGACTTCTTTGTCAAACATAACGAGATTTTCAGTGATTATTAATTTCTGTGCTTACCTGGATCAAGAATTATCTCAGGTGTATTTGCTTTCCTATTCATTAATTTGAGACCTGCTTTACGCATACACACACACACACACACACACATATATATATATATATATATATATATATATATATATATATATATATATATATATATATGTATGTATATATATTTATATATATATATATATATATATATATATATATATATATATATATATATATATATATATATATATATATATATATATATATATATATATATATATATATAAATATATATACATATATATATATATATATATATATATATATATATATATATATATATATATATATATATATATATATATATATATATATATATATGTATATATATTTATATATATATATATATATATATATATATATATATATATATATATATATATATATATATATATATATATATATATATATATATATATGTATATTTATTTATATATATATATATATATATATATATATATATATATATATATATATATATATATATATATATATATATATATATATATATATATATATATATATATATATATATATATATATATATATATCAATGCCTTTATTGCACCTGTTCTGTACGCATTTGGTAACTGGCGGGAAACGAACCCCGCAGATTCGTCAGATTCGCAGTCCAGATTCCACTTAGTTACACCACGGAGCCTTTTTGTCTGAAAATAATGCGGAATGCATCGAAACACATGTCACAATAGTTTTTAAGAAATAGTGGTATACAACGTCACCTAGGCCTAGGCGAATAATGAATTTTTTGGTCTTCCTCTCGATGTCTTTCGAGGAAGATGCTTGGCGATCGCCTGGGTTACAATCTGTTCAGGTTTTCTACGTCCTATGTGCCCATACCATCTCAATCGCCTTTCTTCTACCTAACAATCGATGTCTGTAACATCCAGGCTTCCACGAATACGTGAACTCATTATTTTGTCTCTAATGGACATCCTAAAAATGTGTAAGAATTATGTTATATTAAATACAAGCTTATTTTAAGAATCTGCATCCGTAGTGTAATGGTCAGAACGCTCAGCTACCGTACTGGAGGCCCGGGTTCGATTCCCAAGGAGGGAGGTCAAATAAATGTAAGGGATTTTTCACTCTGGCTGATCACCTTTCCTTCGTGTGTTAACGATTAAGAAAACATTGCGTTTATATGATGCAGTGCCCTATGCATTATTGTGTGCGGAAGAAGAACAGTTTAAGATTCGGCTTGGTGTTCTGTTTATTTCATCGATTGATTTAAAGATAGTAATGTAGCGTGCGTGGTGCTATCCCCTACAAAGTGGGAAATTCCTCGTATTTACATGTCATTAGTTTGAACGAGCGCTCGCTGAGAGTGTGATCATTATTTGCCCCACACGTATTATTCACGTAGAATGTACACATTGAACATCTCATTCTCAATACACAATCATTATTATTCCCTTACATACAAATCTCTAAATAAACTGCTTAACACATGAAAAAAATGTCATAAAATAAAAGCAGCTACAGCCTTATGTGACGCATTTATCTATATTAGCCTGCGTTGCGTAATGGTAAACGCATTTAGCTGCCGTGATGGATCCCTGTTCGATTCCCAGTGTTAACAATAAATAAATGCTATTTTTCTCTCTAATACCAGTATTTGAAACATCTCATATTAATTAAAATATTAAAATCAAACACAGATTTTTGGAGTCTACTAAATTATATTTTAGTATTACAACAACTCGTAAAAAATTCAACTCTCAATTGTTTCGCCTTGTTACGGCATTTTCAAACTACTAAAGTTGTTAAAAATAGCAGGGCGAAACAATTGTCACAATTTATTTTTTAATGTGTTTTTTCATAACAAAATACAATTTAGAAGACTTAAAATCTGTATTTGATTTTGTTTGAAATTAAATGATGTTCTTCGAATAAAACGCCAAATCTATGAATATTTTTCATATTGCGCTTGACCTAAAATAAAGCATGATTGATCAATTTCCATTCATAAGTGTAAACTTCAAGAAAACACTAAATCAATACGATCCAGTGCCCTGTGCACCACTGGATGCAGGTGAGACGAAGAAGCGGTTTTTTATTATTATTATTTATGTTTCGTAAAATAACACAATATTTCTTTGGAAACTAGGTCCAGGAGTCGAAATAAAAAAAATGTTTTATGACATCTCATCAAAGATGAAGAAAAATATGGAAGTCTGGGCATTTACGGGACTGACGACCGTCGTAGGCTGGTTTAAGTGATCACTTAACACACGTGTAACATTCACCGATTCTAGCCATTATTGACAACCACACTACTCAAATTCTTGGAAGTTCTATATTTATGTCCGCCTCCGTAGTGTAATGGTCAGCACGCTCGGCTACTGTTCTGGAGGTCCCAGGTTCGATTCCCAGGGGGGGTGAATATAAGTGATTTTTTCACTGTAATATTTATTAAATATTACCATGGACTGGTACCTGAGGCGGAGGGCTGATCACCTTTCCTTCATGTGTAAACGATCAAGATAGCACTGCGTTAATATGATACAGTGCCCTATGCATCATTGGGGTGCGGATAAGGGTTTTATTATTATTTCTTCAGAAATATTTTGAAGATTTTCCTCTATGTGCAGCTGACAGAGAGTCCCTCAGGACTCTATAACTGCTGCGGGTGGATGGTGGGCTCAGATTCCAAAAAAAAAAAAGGTTTTATTATTATATTATATTTATGAACCAATTTTAAAACATTGTTCTTGAATCACTAGAACTTCACTAGAGACATCTATTGGTGAGATGAAAATAACTCCTGAAATTGGAGATAATCTAGATTTTGTGAACATGTATTTGGACACACTCAAAATGTTGTAAAAAAAGGTTTGATTAAATTGTATTTCAATTAACATCTCTAACTTATTAACGAATCAATAAAACAATGAATATGACACAAATTATTTGCAGTGTCCTATGCAACATTAGGTAGGTGGTAAATAACGCGAAGTCTCGTCTAACAATTGTGAAGTTCTTCTTTGTACTCTAACAAAAGACATCGAATACGTGCTATGACTCAATAAATCCAATATAGAGTAAATACTATGTACAATAGGTACGTTCTCGAAAACTTAATTAAATTTGAGAAAATGAATTAAAACCATTGCTAACGAAAGCCAGAACAATACTCAATGTACATGTATATTTATGTCAGAACAGTGGAACTGGATATCAAAAATCAATAATAAAAAAATTGTCGTGCAGAACTATGACAAATTAAAATACTATTTTTATTTTATTTATTGATCCCGCAGTCACCTTGTGGTAAAATCTATCCATTTTTTATTTAAGATATACATACTAACATACTAAAAAAAACACTATTTTACTTGGTTAATAGTGTTATTTACTAAGTAAAACTTTAATCTTGACATTTTGTTTATTTAACATTTACACTTTCATTGATCGGTGGTTCAATTTTATTTAAAATAGTATATGATAACCAAAATATATTTTAACCCGGATGATGCATAGTCAAGGTGATCACTCCTGCACTCGGATATGTGTATATGTATCTCACCTTTAATATATCATAAAATCCTTATACTAAATATGGTATATGACTGGCACCGTGGTGTAGTTGGGTAGACGCTCGACTGCGAAACTGGCATCGCGGGTTCAATTCCCACCTATTGCAAAATAAATTGAAAAATAATTATTTTCTTTTTTTTTTAACATTGAAAGCATTGACTTGGTTATGGATCATATTAATATATTATTTAAAGAAATAAAATACTTTTTTATTAACAACCAAATAGTTTCGGCAACAACCTTTTGCCCTCTTCAGGGTTTATAAGTCATAAATTAAACCCTGAAGAGGGCAACAGTTTGTTGCCGAAACTAGTTGGTTGTTAATAAAAATGTGAGTGGATCAAAAAACAAAGTATTTTTATTTCTCAACATCATATATTTATTATCAATAGGTCTGGGTGTTTGTGATGTATTTTTCACATTTACCTTCTTTATCCTTACTATCCTACCTGCAGACAAGCCTCTAAAAAAAGTAGAGGCTTTGCGGGTTATTTATTTAAAAAAAAATCATATAAGTATTGTAAATGAAACTGAATTCGTGGACAAAATTTGTCCCCACTGATCATTGAACCTCTGTCCTAAATATAAAAAAATCGTCCCTTAAAATTGAAATAAAAAATTATGGATCGCCGTGGGTGATAAAATAACTCTCTCGATGCAAACCACGTAAAAAAATATAAATACATAAGTATATTTTTATACCCGTATTTACAAATATGAAATAATTTGATGTGAGCGCCATCTATCAAAGTATGTAAAAAATGCAATAATGCATAAATCCTCGAATATATTTTAAAACACCGGTACGTCAAAAATTAGCACACAATTTTCAATTAAATATGCATAATTCAGCCATCTCTCGGCAAAAATTGGAATCATTCATTATTAGTTTAAAATTATGTCGACGGGTATTCGAATTTTCCATCAGAGTAGGTACTTTTGATAAATATTTGTTCATTAATTATTATACATCTGTATTTCTGAGTCACGTACGAAATTAATATCGCGCTTATTAAAATGCATCGCAATAAAGTATAAATAAAACGGGTTTTATTAAAAATAGTAAAATAGTTAATTGAAACGAATAAATGAATTTGTCAACTTGCCCCGATTTAAAAATTCAGGCAAGAACTACATCAATGAAACGAAATACAGTTCTTAAAATTGACATGAACTTGGGTTTTTGAAAAATTAACCTAACCTTACATTACCCGGCCTGTGTTACGCAAACCTAAGTGTACACGGGTCAACTCCGATCAATTTTTATTTTTGTCAGTTTTCTAACATTACCCAACAGAATCGGGTAATGCACAGTTAACCCGGATAAACCTAGGTTTATCTCGTATTCTAGCATTACCCGTAACATGCTCACTAAAAAAACTTTTTCGTCTCACCAATAGATTTCGCTAGTGAAAATTCTACTGTTTCTTGTACAATGTTTTAAAATTGGATCATATATATATGTAGAACTTCCAATAATTTCAGTAATGTAGTTGTCAATCATGGGTAGTATTGGTGAATGTAACACGTGTGTTTAAGTGATCACTTAAATCAGCCTATGACGGTCGTAAGCCCCGTAAATGCCCAGACTTCCGTATTCTTCTTCATCTATGTTGAGATGTCAAAAAACATCTGTCATGTGACCAGATATGCCGGTGATGTTAGTCATCGGAATGGAGTCTCACCCTTTCCATTAAAATTCCGTGAAATATCGAATCAAATAAATAAACAACGCGAAACTGGTGATATTTATCCGAAATTGAGAGCTGTGTTGCAAAACAAAATAAATTAGTTTTCGGTACTGTCAACAACACGCCGAGTATTGTATTATTTTTCAGCCGACTGCCTCTCCACCGTGTATCGGATATTCAGCGCACCTGTCAAAATAGCTTGTAAACAGAGATGTAACTAAAAGTGATGTTTTGCCCATAAATCATCATCGTCATATGATCTTCCTTGCTAATATTCGCTTAATTATCACCTACGCTGGTCCAGAAATTTATGACTGTGCACATAAGTGCTAAGTGCAAACAATACGCAATAAATCAAATAAGATTTTTCCACACAATTTTTCACACTGAATTTGGTATAACAAGAAAATCGTCGATTCTCGTCGAGATGAGTAATGGCAATTTTCTTAGGAGTCTATTCTAAGAAAACCAAAACAAATACAAATATATAAATATTATTTTATAACATATAAGTGATCACTTAAACCAGCCTATGACGGTCGTCAGCTCCGTAAATGCCAGATTTCCATATTCTTCTTCATCTTTGATGAGATATATATATGTATGTATGTCTGAATGTACGCATGTTTTGGTATGTTGGTTTATCTTTGATATAACTTATTTTTAATTTGTAGTTCACTGTTATTTTTTAAATCATTTATATGTTCATTTTCAAATTATTAATTTTTTCATTATATTTTATTAAAAGTATGTACCTTTGAGGTTTGCGAACATCGCTTCAAGGTTAGAAATTAAAATAAATAAGTAATCCATTTATTTTTTTTATGTTGGTATACAATACTTTTTTAAACAGTATTAATAATTTTCAAGCACATTCATCAACACGTCATCCATTGTGTGGTTTACTAATGAACACAATCAGTTCATTTGTTTTTCAATTCCTGTAAATCCTGAATATAACTTTATCAACTTGATATGAGTTTATATTCACGGTACTACGTTTTGCACGTGTGCAATATATTTTACGGATGCATAGAAAGAGTAATAAAATTGTAATATGCCATGTGCAATGTGCATAATTGTGGAAAAACGTGCGTTTCATAAATATGGCCATATTATCGGATACTTCATAGGTTGTATTGATTGCATTGTCAAAATAGTCTATAAAAAATACGTGGTGGCGTATTACAAAAAATAAATTGCAGATCGTATTTCGAGAATTTCATCTCTGCGTCCGGGGATAAATTCATTACCTATTTCTAGCGTGGGGTGAGATGTTATTGGCGACATGTTTTAATAATTAAAAAAACCAATCACGACCACAAATTTTACCGGAAATACTACATACATTACTGGCCATATTGCTATATTTAGGCTCAATTGGGATTTATCAATGAATATAGTACATCGGTTAGTGACAGATATGTTACTCAGACTACATTTCCATCCATTTGTAATTAAAATTTTACTCGGTAAATACCACTTCAATTATTTATAATGATGCGGAATGCATCGAAACGTGTGTCAATATATATCTAAAGAAATTGTGGTACTTAAGCAACCAAGGCAAAATTAGATCTCTCAAAACCATGCATGATAAATGTTCCAATTGTGATATACGGATAGAATGCTAGGCTGAGATAAGCATTCACGATAAAATAAAATAAAGGTGTGTTTAGACGATTTGGATATGTGGAACGAGTAAGTAAGGAAGGAACTAAGTAACCAAAAAAATGAGGCCAATGTAGTTTGAAATAGGAGCAAAGTAAGACCGAGGAAAACTCGGCACGATCAAGTATTTCAAATACTTGAACGTGTCAGATCAAGAGTCGGCGGGTGCAAATGAGAAGATGCATACATGTGAAACACTCGAAGAATATTTACAAATACAGAGTGGTGTGGCGTTCTATTCTCTCTGGCTACCCGTTTGTGAAGGGAATTAATGAATAGTTTGTTAATGAGTGTTTATTAGGTCAGGAGTTGAAATAATCTTCTGGTATGTATGGGGAGATGTATTAATGTGGAAGTGTCGAAGAAAATTTAAAAATGCAGAGGAGTTTGGCGTTATATTGTCTCTGGCTACCCGTTCGGGGAAGCGGCTTAAAGGTTAGTTACTTAATGAGTTAGATTATGTCAGGAGTTGATATGATCGGCGGGTATGTATGAAGAGATGCTTGAATGTGGAAAATACGAAGAGCTCAGTCTCTGCATTGGAGAGAACTGCGTTATTAATTTTAAAATTGTAAGTAGAAATGTATAGAAAATTAATTAAAATAAAAAAAAAACTTTAATAACTATATCGTAGTCGTACAGGAGAAAGTGACCAACTAACAAAACGTAAAATGTTCAGGAGGGCCATTTAAGTCACTTTTGCTTGGCAACAAAATAAACATCAATGAAGCAAGTCATTTTAACAAGTGAATATATCATACTTCCCAAGTTTAAAATTCTATGGGATTTTTTTCAGGGCAATATTATGCTAGTCAGGTATCAAATAGTCAATTATCACATTTTTGTAAAAAATGCACTTGGTCATTTTCTCCTGTATGACTACGATATTAACAAAATATAAATAAAATATAAAAATATTAATAATATTTATTCAAAATCTCAGTGGTGTGGCGTTCTTTTCTCTCTGCTTACTTTTTCAGAGAAGGGCGCCATGGTCAGCTAGTTATTTGTTCATTAAAATATTAATATTGTTAAAATGTTTTTATTCAAATAAATAAATAATCATGACCGAAAATATAAAAGAAGGGTGGGAAGGGAAGATTTCAAGACGTTGCGTAACGTTGACAGGCCGTCGACTAAAAACCCGACTCTTATTCTCGAGAACTTATCGAACCCGTTTGAAATCAGTGGGGTTTTTTCCCGAGCTAATTGGATATCTTAACTTGTAATACGGAGACCTTAAACGAAAGTACCACGTTTACGTTGCCTCGAGATAAATTTGAATAAATATTTCAAGATACTCCCCTAAAGGGTAGACATTGTGAAGCAAATAAAACATCATAAAAATTTAACTAGCCAACCAGCAAGCCGCTACTCTGCAGGGGTAGGCACAAATAATAAAACGCCAATTCAACACGTCATTGCAAACAATCTTCGCCTCTTCCACATGACTTGATCACATTCAAGTATTTAAAATACTTATTTTTTGACATCTCATCAAAGATGAAGAAGAATATGGAAGTCTGGGCATTTACGGGGCTGACGACCGTTATAGGCTGATTACTTTACACACGTGTAACATTCACCAATTCTACCCATAATTGACAACCACAATACTCAAATTCTTGGAAGTTCTATATATATGAACCAATTTTAAAACATTGTTCTTGAATCACTATAACTTCACTAGAGACATCTATTGGTGAGATAAAAAGAAGCTATTTATTAAGCAGAAACTCTTTTATTAGTATGTGAGGTCCGAATATATTTAGTATTTTAAAAATTTTAATAAAATACTTTATCGTGATTTTCAAAAATATATATAGCCATGTAAAAAGGTGATTGTTGCATGTGTGTAAAGTTATCACTGAACTAGCCCATTCTACCATATTCTTCTTCTTTATGTTGAGATGTTAAAAATGTAAAAATAACTCCTAGATTTGTGAACAAGTATTTGGACATACTCAGAGTGTTTTCTTTAGTTGCTCTAAACTCAATGCCGCTTCTCCGCAGGGATAGTCAGAGAGAATAGAACCACTATGTTTTTGCAAACAATCTTCGCTTCTTCATCATTCATACGTCTCCTTATACACACCCGCCGATAATCCCAACTCCTTACCTGACCACGACCAAGTATTTGAATTACTTATCATGGAAAGTTTTCCTCTGACTTCACCTACTTCTATATCCAACTAAGATTATCTTCTTCTATTACATTCACTAATTTGTTTTAATGCATTTTCGTCACAGATTGCCTTATAATATTCCTGTAAACTTTAAATGGGTTCAGGGTTTTCCAGTTGCATTTTCTTCACTATTGTCAATTAATTTTAATTCAGCGCAATCTGCAATGCCATCTGCTATGTGTAGCTTTGCCGTAAACCAAGCGGAATCCTGGAATTAATTATTCCATCCTGGATTTACGTAAAGCAAGACAGCGGGAGGGGGTGGTCGATATTTTGAGCAAACTTCGAAAGTATAGATTTCAAGTTTAATTCTGAAAAGTTTATTTTTCAGGTTTTCAGTTAAGTTTATTTGGAAATATAATAAAGAGTTAAAAAAAACATGTAGTTAAATTCGGCAGTCAAATTAACTTTAAAAAATAAAGACATCTATAATAATTTTTTGAAATATTAACATATCATCGAAAGCTAAACCGAAAAGGAAATAAATAATGGAGTTCCGGTACTAGCCCCAATTAACGGACGTGACGCGTGTCGTTGATAAAAAGTAGACTGAATGCTGTTGAAATGTTATCTCTCAGACAAATGTGCGGCAACACGATTTATGATAGATGTTCGATTGGTGATGTAAATAATGAATGGCTGAGATAAGTATTGTATTATCGATCAAATTAAAAAAGGTGTGTTGAGATAGTTTGGGTATGTGAATAAAATGAGTGAAGAGAGAACAGTAAAACTAAATTTTGTGGGGAACGTAATTGGAAATAGAAGCAGATGGGAAACGAGGATTTAAAAAAATCATATTTCAAAGAATAATCACTAGTAGATGCATGAAAGGGAAAAAGGCGAAGATCGTATGCAAACACAGGTTGGTGTGGCAATCTATTCTCTCTGCCTACCCTGCGTGGAAGCGGTGTGATGGTTAGTTAGTAAGTTTAGAGATATTAATTGGATAGGGTGAAAAAGGTGACAAATTTAATAAGAATGTTCGAATTTTAGACACTTATTATTTAATAGATTTATATTATCCACTGACACTTCGTGATGGAATTGCATTTTTAATTTATTATTAGATTAAAACCAATATTTTTAGCTTTTCCACTTTTTTATTTGACCAGCGACCGGGTTTCGTCGTTACCGACCAGTCTGATGATGTCGGTAACGACGAAACCCGGTCGCTGGTCAAATAAAAAAGTGGAAAAGCTAAAAATATTGGTTTTAATCTAATAATAAACTTATTATTTATTGTTTATATTATATTTGTTGGTAATACAATTAATTTTCATTTTAGTATTTTTTTGTTTTTTAATTTCTTCTGGTTCTTAGATTAACATGTATATAATTAATTGAATTAATTTATTAACATTTTACTGTCCTCATTTTTTTTATATATAAGTATGTAGGAACGGTTATTGAAGTACTTGGTTCCCTAATTTAAAGTTCTGAAGGAATTGTTTGAATTTGCATTCCCTATCCTTACTATCCTACCTGCAGACAAGTCTCTAAAAACAGAGGCTTTGCGGGTTATTCCTTTCCGAAAGAGTGTTTATAGTGTGAAAGGTTTTTTTTGTTTTTTATTTTTAGTATTTATAAATTTATTTAGTAAAAATGTGTTTTACCGTTTATCTAAAACGTGATTCATGTGGTAGGTGAGGGTGAAGCGTTTGTCAGGAAATGTTTACTGTTCAGACGCAAAAATAATTTTTCAGTTACCCCTTTTATAATAATCAAACAAGCATTTTACCCGGTGCCGAATTTTCTATTACAAGTAGGATAAATTCGGGAGTAATTTTGATAGACACCTGAATTTCTTAAATCAAATATGCTACTACTGTTTTTGTTGAAAGTTGGTTTTTGGATCAATATTTTATAACAATTTAACACGTGTAAAGTACAGGGTGAAATAAAACACCTTCATATTTTGACTTCTCAACATAGATGAAGAAGAATACTGCACACCACATACTGTGTTTGAAAATGATGCGGGTTGTATCACAACACAAACATCTCAAAAATATGGAAAAGAATACAGATTAAGAGTATTTACATGGCTTGCGACCTGCGATAGACTGGTTAATTGATGACTTTACATGCGTGTTACATTCACCATTTTACCTATGATTGAATATTTCTAGGGATGGAAAGATTGATAAAGACATAGAAAGGAGAGTGAATGCTGGGAACAGAGTGAATGGTGCACTAAAATCAGTTTTAGCAAATAAAAATCTGTCAGCGGAAGCTAAACTGGCAGTACACAATGGAGTTCTGGCTCCAACCCTTATGTATGGAAGCGAAGCATGGAGTTGGCAGAAGAAGGATGAAAGCAGACTGAATGCAGTCGAAATGCGATCGCTCAGACGAATGTTTGGCAAAACGATGTTTGATAGATGTTCGAATGATGAAATAAGGAAAGAATGTAAGGCTGAGAAAAGCATTATCGATAAAATTAAGAAAGGTGTGTTGAGATGGTTTGGACATGTGGAGCGTATGAGTGAAGAAAGAACGGTTAAACTAATTTATGAGGCGAATGTAGTTAGAAAAAGAAGCAGAGGACGACCGAGGAAAACTTGGCACAATCAGGTATGTCAAATACTTGAAAGCGGCCGGGTCAGGAGTCGTAATAATCGTCGGGTATGTATGAGAAGATGCATGAATGTAGAAGAGGCAAAGAATGTTTGCAAAGACCGAGTGGTTTGGCGTTCGATTCTCTCTGCCTACCCCTGCGGGGAAGCGGCGTAATGGTTAGTTAGTTAGTTAGTTAGTTTTGAATATTACACTACTCAAATTTTCGGAACTCATTCATATGTATGTCGTAAACTTGCAGTACACAAGCAATTCTTATATGAATCTTAATGTATGGAAGTGAATCGTAAAAGAAGTATGAAAGCATACGAATGCAATCGAAATGCGATCTCACATACGAATGACCAGTAAAGCGATGTATGATAGATGTTCAAATTTTCACAATTAATGAATAAGGAAATAATGCGAATCTGAGAAAAGTATTATCAACGAATAATTGGGATGAATATACTTAGTAATAGGAGCTGAGGAAGACCGAATAAAACTCGGTATGAAAAAGTATTTCTAATACTTGGACGTAATCAGTGTGCATGTATGAGTACATGTATGTATGTAAATGAGAAGATTGTTTGCAAAGACAGATTGGTGAGGCGTTTCATTCTCTCTGCCTACCCCTGCGAAAAAGCGGCGTTATGTTCTGTTAGTTTTTACTATTTTGTGCACAAATATTAAAAACTGGAAACGATTTTCTGATCACCGTGTATTTGAAAGATGGGAATCAATTCATGTCGAAGTGTGACCAGACCACGAAGCTTTGACGTCACTACAATACCAATGAATCGCATTTAGAACAATCAAAGCAGAAAACAAAATATCAGTAGATATAAAAATATCTAAATAAATAATAATAAATAAATAATAGTAAAAACTTACACCAAATACATATCTGGCTCTAAATATCCTTAACCTTAAACAAAAATCTGACTCCATATTTTTACTTATACCAAAAATCTGGCTTTTTATTTTTACCTTTACCAAAAATCTGGCTGCATATTTTTTACTAATACCAAAAATCTGGCTTTATATTTTTACCTTTACCAAAAATCAGGCTTGCTCGAGTCTCGGGGATATTTGATTAAGAAAAGCCAATATTCTCTTATGTATAAAATACGTACCTACTGAGGGCACTCAAATCCCTTACGATTACAGTTGTTCGAATCTTGAGAAAGCACTTAGAAAAAACCCGATAGTCGAATGATACTAGACATTTTCTCTCTCCATAAGGGTACCGAGTGGCTGTATTATTACGGAACCTTAACTCTCAATTAAAGAATTAAGAGGTTTCCTGCCAGAATAACCTTCTTACAATATTGATTTATTATAATTATACAATACATGTAGATTTATAACTATACCGTCCATCTTAAAAATGGAGTTTTACAATAAAGATATACAACTAAACTAAACGCAGAAATGTAATCTATGTTTGGTTCATTTTAAAGTATTTCTAATGTTAGGGGTTTTCTTAACATCGTTTTTAATTTCTTTCCACTTAAACTAAGTTTTTATTGTTGGAATAAATGTTTGCTTTATTATTAAAGAAAAAACTTGTTTTTTTACCAATTGAGTTTATTTTTGTGACGACTAGTTTCGGAAGCTAAGCTTCCATCTTCAGGTCTAAATCTAAACTCACATTTATTTCACTATCAGAAGGTATCTACACTTTGTTATAAATGTTTACATTTTGTTTACTTCATGTTTTATTTTGATGTAAAAATGAATTTTTAGTTCATTTTAATTTACTCGTATTTCCTGTTTTCAGAGGTGTTCATAGTTTTATGTATTATTATGTTGTTTAGTTCATTTTAAAATATTTCCCATTTGATTTTTTTCTTAATATATAATATAATAAATAAAATGTTGAAACAAATGAATGAATCAGTTTACTAATAATCAAACACATCAAAAATCATTTCTGCAAACAGTGTTCGCGAATTAATTTAACTAGTGAAACACATACATAAGTATAGAATTTCTAATAGTGGTTATGTTCGCGGCTTGACAGCGAGATACTCAATATTTCAAAACGCGTTTAATATCAGATAGTATTCACAAATGAAATGAATATTGTCAATAAGTGAGGGTTGTCGGGAATACACCCCTGAATTCACCGCGCAGCGTTTACCGGATAAAAGGGAGTAATCAACCGAACTCTCTTAGAGTCGCTTAGGGCGCTTGTGCACTACACGAAAATTTACTGTCCATCAGTCCAGTTTTTTTTCAAATAAATGACAGCTCTCACCGTGATCACGCACCGATCGAGCGGACTGATACGAAAAAAGAAGGACAAAGCACAAGCCAATCCAAGCCAATCATCCGTTTTACTGTCGGACAGTAAAATTCAGTATACTGCACATAGGCGCCCTTAGTCAGCTCGCAAATGAAAAGAGAGAATATTTAATTATTTATTTTTTGCATAAACAAACATGTATATATAATTTATCTGCATTTCGG